>NC_139468.1:36465000-36710000 GCF_057233095.1 Heloderma suspectum | reverse complement strand
GAACAAAAGAGGACACTGTTTTGCATAAAATTTGCATATGCTAATTTATGTGCATCAATGCAAATGTAGGAATGCTTTTTATAATTGAAATAGAAATACAGTATGTATCACCATAATGCAGAAGATGGTGACCAGGTGACCTCTGTGCCATGCCCAGTCTGCTCTCAAGGTGCTGTTGATGGGCCAAAGGCCGTTCCTTTTGATGGTTCTTTATCTTTTAATTGGACTTGGTCTTGGCCCTTCAGAGGATGCCTTCAAAATATGCCAGATGCTGGAATCTGGCTTCCTGAATCTTGAGCCCATTATTCCATGTCCTGCACTCTGGGGATGATCGAGAAGAGACCCTGGCCTTCCTCTCTGTGACAACCTTTCAAGTCCTTGAAGAGCGCTATCATATCTCCCCTCAGTCTTCTCTTCCCAAGGCTAAACACACCTTTCAAGTACTCGAGGAGCACTATCCTACCTCCCCTCAGTCTTCTCTTCTCAAGGCTAAACATGCTCAGTTCTTTCAGTCTCTCCTCATGGGGCTTTGTTTCCAATCCCTTGATCATCTTTGTTGCCCTCCTCTAAACCCTCTCCAGCTTGTCTGCATCCTTCTTAAAGTGCGATGCCCATGAGTGCAGTTTGTAAACACATAGGGTCTGTTGAGACAGTACACTTGACTTGGCCCAAACTAGACACAATGCCAAACTTTATATGACTTGAACCATCATGGTTCTTATTTTTATTGTTAATAGCTGCCAAGAAGGAGTGATTTTCATCAGGACCACAGCACATGGGGATGAGGGGATGACCCTTTCCTCCCCTGGCATAGTCCTGATCATTTCCCCCAACCCCCTGTCGCAGGGCAGCAATGAGCCCTGGACAGCAAGCTCCCATAGGCACCTGTAAGAGTTTGCCTTCTGGGGCTGGTTGTAGCCATTGCTGGCGGGGGGGGGGGATATTTTCATTGGGAACGTGGCAGGGGAGGAAAGGGTTAATCTTTCTCCCCACACAGAGAAGTCCTTATGCAAATTGCCCCTTCACAGCAGCTATTAAAAATAAGGGGGGACCCACAGGGTACTCCAACTAACAAATTAAATGTTCGTCTAATGCACAGTGAAGCTATGCATGGTAGGTGTGTTTATTCCGATGTAAGCATGTGTGTTTCTGATTCAGATCTGGACCTCGGTGCTCTGGTAAGGGGGGCATTAAACCTTCCCCCAACCAATGTTTGTCCCTAAATTCCGCAAGGGGGTTAAAAAGGAGGGGGAGGCCCCATTGAAGTCAATGGTGGTTCCCCCCTTTTTACCTCTCCCCAATGGGTGTGTGTGTGGAATTTTGGGATGAAAATCAGTAGAGGACAGGTCTGTCCACCCACCCAGAGTGTCACAGTCCCAATCCAAATTGGGGCTGCATGGACTAATGCCGCTATCACACATTGGAGGAAACAACCCCATCACACAGAGCTTCATTAAGCACAATTAGAAGAACACTTCGTTTTGGTCCTCAGAGACAGCCCAGATATTTCCATGCTTCAGGCAGCAAACCCCAATGATAGGACAAGTATATAAATTCACAAAACGGCCAACAGTGTGCTGCCTTTTGACGCTACCCCCAAATCTGTCTGATCCTGCCTGATGGTGGAGGGTTAAGCATGCCTACACCGTTTGTTCTTTTTCTGTGAGGCCCTGTGAATAATGACCAGTGGAACTTTGGCTTTCATTTTAATATAATCTTCAAATGATAACTCCCCTTTATGAGAAGAGCTTTCCTTATATTTTTCCTTTGGAATGCAACAATGTCTGAGTTTGCCTGGCAAGCACACAAAGAGGTCTATAATATTTTACCTCAGTGGATGCTGCTGCCACATTTGGGGTGGGGTGGGGGAAGCAGAAATGTAATTAACATCTGCATTGTTCTCTGATGTGCGTTCATGTTAAAGAAAAAAAATGCAATCAATGGCTTTCCTTTTTAGCCTAAGGTACGTGTGACCAGGGAGACCTTTCCAAATAGAGTTGTAAAAAGTACTGTGATATTAGATAAGGCCTATTCTCCATAGAAGGAGATAAGCAAAATAAGGAGTTGATAGACATCTTGCCAGTGAGACTAAAGTTTCTAGACAAACATATCTGGTGGTGGCTTTGATTTTTGGATCACATATCTGTTTTCCTGCATTTCCTTGATTATAAGTAATATTATTGTAGTCACCAAAACTAAAATTGGAGCATGTACTTCAAGAGTGACCTTCCCCCCCCCATTGGTGCCTGACCTCAAAAGGTTATCAAGGATTTAAATGCATTTTTTTTCCTCCTCTTCCTGACACCTTCATTGTGGTGGTAATCTCAGCTGTGGCTGTGAATTGTGAGAAGGAACTGTAGAAAAGAAAGAAAAAAGATGGCCTGAAAATCCTAGAATTGTTCTGTCATAACGGCAAGAAGTTTCTCATAGGAAAAAAAATCTCATTCTGAACGACGCAGGGAGGAAAACAAATATCGCCACAGTGTCTCAGTGCAATGGGCTTTCTTTCTCACGTTCTACCGAGCAAATGTTTGGCACTGAGGAAGACATGGGCTCCCACATTGAGATGAATCACACCCTTGGAATCTCCACACAACATGGCTTGAGGGTTAAGGATGCAGCCCCATCGTGCAAAGCCAAATGTGTCTTCTCAAAATTAGAGCATGCTGCTTCCAATCGCAGCCAGATTGATTCCCGCCACCCCCCTTCTTTCTCTCCATCATTCTCATTTCTGGTTTGTGTCTTGTCACCTAAAATATAAACAAAGCTGGGGAGTTCAGTGAGAGTAATGCGGTGGGGGGGGGGCACTGGAGTTTAAGGGAGGATGAGATGCCATTTCCTGCTGTTTTTCTTCCCACTGTCCACAGTGAATAAGAATGTTCCAGTCACACAAACTTTCATGTCGATGGATTCCATCTCCCTTGGCATTGCCCAAAAGGGGATTATTGAAAATAAAGAATTCTGGGATGCTGGATTTCCTCCTCCTTGCCCCATCAAATGGCTGATTTGTTTGATGTTTTCTTCCTCTGGAATGGGTAGCATATTTTGTGCCAAATCAAGGCAAAGGCAAAACCTGAATCTGTCTCCTTTTGTTATGTAAGAAATGTTGAGATTTTCAGACAACCTGCCCACTCATTAAAAAATAGATAAACTAAAGATGAATTCACTTCTCATTGCAAATAAATATACTCATACAGCCATCCAAAGAAGTTGCAAGAAAGCACACTGCCACAGATTCATTCATTCCTTTATTCCAATTCTATACTGCCCAGTAGCCAAAGCTCTCTGGACAGTTTACAAAGACTAAAATAATAATAAAAATACATTATGTTGTTGTTGTTCAGTCATTAAGTCGTGTCCGACTCTTTGTGACCCCATGGACCATAGCATGACAGGCCTTCCTGTCCTCCGCTCTCTCCCGGAGTGTGCTCAAGTTCATATTCATTGCATCGGTGATGCTATCTAGCCATCTCATCCTCTGCCACCCCCTTCTCCTTTTGCCTTCAATCCTTCCCAGCATCAGGGTCTTTTCCAGAGAGTTTTCTCTTCGCATTCGGTGGCCAAAATATTTGAGCCTCAGCTTCAGTATCTGTCCTTCCAATGAGCACTCAGGGTTGATTTCCTTTAGGATTGACTGATTGGACCTCCTTGCAGTCCAAGGGACTCGTAAGAGTCTTCTCCAGAACCACAGTTGGAAAGCATCAATTCTTCAGCGCTCAGCCTTCCTTATAGTCCAGCTCTCACAGCCATACGTTGCTACTGGGAAAACCATAGCTTTGATTATGTGGACCTTTGTCGGCAAGATGATGTCTCTGCTTCTTACTATGCTGTCTAGCTTTGCCATAGCTTTCCTCCCAAGGAGCAAGCGTCTTTTAATTTCATGGCTACAGTCACCATCTGCGGTGATCTTGGAGCCCAAGAAAATAAAATCTGTCATTACTTCCATTTCTTCCCCTTCTATGTGCCAGGAAGTGATGGGGCCAGATGCCATGATCTTCGTTTTTTTAATGTTGAGTTTCAAACCAGCTTTTGCACTCTCCACTTTCACCCTCAACAAGAGGCTCTTTCGATCCTCTTCACTTTCTGCCATTCGGGTGGTATCGTCTGCATATTGGAGGTTGTTGATAATTCTCCCAGCAATCTTAATTCCCAGCTGTGATTCATCCAACCTGGCATTTCTCATGATGTACTCTGCATGTAAGTTAAATAAGCAGGGCGACAATATGCAGCCTTGTCGTACTCCTTTCCCAATTTTGAACCAATCGGTTTTTCCATGTCTAGTTCTTACTGTTGCTTCTTGACCCTCGTACAGGTTTCTCAGGAGACAGGTAAGGTGGTCTGGTACTCCCATCTCTTTCAGAATTGGCCACAGTTTGTTGTGACCCACACAATCAAAGGCTTTAGCATAGTCAATGAAGCAGAAATAGACATTTTTCTGGAATTCTCTTGCTTTCTCCATGATCCAGCAAATGTTGGCGATTTGATCTCTAGTTCCTCTGCCTCTTTGAAACTCCACTTGTACTTCCGGGTAGTTCTCGGTTCACATGTTGCTGAAGCCTAGCTTGTAGGATTTTGAGCATCACCTTGCTGGCATGTGAAATGAGCGCAATTGTGCTGTAGTTTGAACACTCTTTGGCATTGCCCTTCTTTGGAATTGGAATGTAAACTGACCTTTTCCAGTCTTGTGGCCACTGTTGAGTGTTCCAAATTTGTTGGCATATTGAGTGCAGCACTTTAACAGCATCATCTTTTAGGATTTTAAATAGCTCGGCTGGAAGACTGTCATCTCCGCTAGCTTTGTTGTTAGTAATGCTTCCTAAGGCCCACTTGACTTCTCTCTCTAGGTTGTCCAGCTCAGGTTCAGTGACCGCGCTATCATGGCTATCAGGGATATTCAGATCTTTCCTGTATAGTTCTTCTGTGTATTCTTGCCACCTCTTCTTAATCTCATCTGCTTCTGTTAGGTCCCTGCCTTCTTTGTCCTTTATCATGCCCGTCTTTGCACAAAACGTTCCCTTGAGATCTCCGATTTTCTTGAAAAGATCTCTAGTCTTTCCCATTCTGTTGTTTTCCTTGATTTCTTTGCATTGTTCATTTAAGAAGGCCTTCTTGTCTCTCCTTGCTATTCTCTGGAAATCTGCATTCAGTTGGATATATCTTCCCCTTTCTCCTTTGCTTTTCGCTTCCCTTCTTTCCTCAGTGACTTGTAAAGCCTCATCAGACAGCCACTTTGCTTTCTTGCATTACTTTTTCTTTGGGATGGATTGAGTTGCTGCCTGCTGAACAATGTTACGGACCTCCGTCCATAGTTCCTCAGGCACTCTGTCTATCAGGTCTAATCCCTGAAATCTATTCCTCACCTCCACTGTATATTCATCAGGGATATGATTTAGGTCATACCTGAATGGTTTAGTGGTTTTCCCTACGTTCTTCAATTTAAGCCGAAATTTTGCCAGAAGCAGCTCATGACCTGAGCCACAGTTTTTACTGATTGTATAGAGCTTCTCCATCTTTGGCTGCAAAGGACATAATCAATCTGATTTTGATATTGACCATCTGGTGATGTCCATGTGTAGAGTTGCCTGTTATGCTGTTGGAAAAGAGTGTTTGCTATGAGCAGCGTAATTAACATCTGCATTGTTCTCTGATGTGCGTTCATGGCAAAACTCTATTAGCCTTTGTCCTGCTTCATTTTGTACACCAAGACCATCCTTGCCTGTTATCCCGGTGATTTCTTGACTTCCTACTTTAGCATTCCAATCCCCTATGATGAAGAGGACATCTTTTTTTGGTGTTAGTTCTAGAAGCTGTTGTAGGTCTTCATAGAACCGGTCAACCTCAGCTTCTTCGGCCTCAGTGGTTGGGGCATAGACTTGAATTACTGTGATGTTGAATGGTTTGCCTTGGATTCATACTGAGATCATTCTGTCGTTTTTGAGATTATACCCCAGTACTGCTTTTCCCACCCTTTTGTTGACTATGAGTGCTACTCCATTTCTTCTAAGGGATTCTTGCTCACAGTAGTAGATATGATGGTCACCTGAATTAAATTTGCCCATGCTTGTCCATTTTAGTTCGCTGATTCCCAAGATGTCGATGTTCAGTCTTGCCATCTCATGTTTGACCACCTCCAGCTTACCTTGATTCATTGATCTTACGTTCCAGGTTCCTAAACAATATTGTTCTTTACAGTGTCAGATTTTCTTTTCACCACCAGACCCATCCACAGCTGACGGTCCTTTCGGCTTTGGCCCAGCCGCTTCACTCTTTCTGGCACTACTTGGAAATTGCCTCTGCTCTTCCCCAGTAGTATATTGGGCACCTTCCGACCTGAGGGGCTCATCTTCCCGAGTCATATCTTTTAGCCTTGTGATACGTTTCATGGGATTTTCTTAGCAAGAAAACTGGAGTGGGTTGCCATTTCCTTCTCCAGTGGACAACGTTTTATCAGAACTCTCCACCATGACCTGTCTGGCTTGGGTGGCCCTGCATAAGGATGTCAGAGAATTCTGCCACATATCTCGTGAGGCCAAATGCCAGTGCATTCGGCTTCCTGAAATCTGTTGTGGAACGGCCTGCCACCCCCTGCCCCCCCGCAGATCCCCCCCAGGACGAGACTTACCTGGGGCAGATCTTCCGGGCAGCGGCTGCAGCGGCAGCTGCGGCTGCAGCGGCGGCGGCTGCAGCGGCTGGTCTTCCGACCGGCTGCCACCGCCGCCAGTTATCTTGTAAAAACAACAACAACAACAACAATGTGATAGGCTACATAAAGATTTACGTAGCCTATCATGGCTGGCTTAAAAAACAAACAAAACAAAAAAATTTACGTAGGCTAAAATGGTGAATCAAAAAGGGATGCAAATAGTGCCTGCTATGCTATTTGCGTTCCCCTTTATTTTCGCCATCAAAGTCTACGTAAATAGTAACGTAGATTCAGACGGCCAAAAATAAGGAACGCAAATGGCGGCGGCCATAGCCGCCGCCATTTGTGTGCACGTTTCCCCCCCCCCCAGAGTCCTCCGCGGCCAGAAATCCGGCTGCTGACGGCTCTGGGCTGGGCTGGGCCTGGCCTGCTGCTCTGCGGAGCTGCCGCGGAGCACAGCCAGCTATCGAGGATTCCGGGGGGGAGGAATGGATCGCCTTCCCCCCCGTCGAGGATTCCAGGGGGTGGGACGGAATGCCTCCCCCCCACCATCAACATAATCCGCGAAAGGTAAGTCACTTTCGTACATCCCTAGCCCTGCATGGCATAGCTTATGGCTTCATTGAGTTACACAAGCCCTTTTTCATGGCTGAATGAAAAGAAAAAAAAAAAGCCCGTACGCAAATGGTGGCGCCCATGGGCGCCGCCATTTGCGTACATGCTTTTTTTTTTTTTTTTTCCAAATCAGCCATGATAGGCTATGTAAAGATTTACGTGGCCTATCACGGCTGACTTTGAAAATCTAGCCATGATAGGCTACGTAAATCTTTACGTAGCCTATCACTTTTTTTTTTTTTACACTTTACTTGGAAATGGTGGTGGCGGCAGCCGGTCGGAAGACCGGCCGCCGCCGCCGCACTGCCGTGGGACCCGCCGCCGCGAGGGACATTCGCGCGAGGTAAGTCCCATCCTGGGGGCGCAGGGGGGTGTCGGAGATTTTCCCCACCAATTTTGGGGGAATTGGCTAACGCATTCGGCCTCCCGGGGATTCGTGGAGAAATTCTCCGACATCCCTAGTTCTGAATAGGGATGGCGGAGAATTTCTCCCTGAATCTTCGGGAGGCCGAGCGCCGACGCATTCGGCCTCCCGAAGTTGGTTGGGAAATTCTCTGCCGGCCCCCCGCCCCCCCCGGGATGGAACTTACCTTCGGCGAATGTCCCTCTCGGCAGCGGTGTCAGGGTGGACACTGAGCCCATAGAATCCCAGAGTAGTTCTGATTCGGAGGAAGAGCAGTTGCTCCTGGGAGAAGAGCGCGCCCCTTTTTCCCAGGGCCCGCAGCTGACAGAGATTCCTCCCACCAACATTCCTAGATTAGAAAGCAGTCCAGGGAGTGACCCAGCACAGATAGCAGACTGGGTGGATGCGCGGCGCAGACGCAGAGAGGGGCGACAAATGGAGAGCGCGGAAAGGAGGCGTAGCGCCCAGTTGGCGCTCAAAGAACAGTTGCGCCCAGAGGATCCAAGGGAAAAGGGGAGGGATTCTCCCTAGTCCTTATATTTAGGGGTCTGCCTGTAATTGCCTTTCAAACGGGGACCAACTGTTCCAACTTAGGGCATAGGGATGCTGCTGCTCAGATCTAGTTGCTACCTGTAGAGTTGTTAAGTTGTAAAAGAAGAATAAAGCTTTGAAAAGAATCCCTTTGTCTGTGTCTGGACTTGGCTACTGGATTAGACTGAGAGAGCCCTCCAAGGAGCCCTTGACAGCTTGGTCCCCGTTCCTCTTTTTTTTCCTCTCCTCTCTCTCTCTTTTCTCCTACTGCCTTATGGAGGGTGCCGGGAACCCAACGGTGCAAGCTCTGGCGCAAGAGAACCAGATGCTCCGTGATCAGATGGCTCAACTGACGGCTGCCGAGCAGAATCTACAGGTAGCGTTTCAACCTCCCCCCCTCCAATTCCCCCATGCCGCAAGTGCCTGGTGGCTTTGCCAGAGAAGTTTTCTGGTGAGAGAGGACTTTTTCAGATTTTCAGGGCCCAATCAGAGCTGTACATGCGTCTTAGACCTGAGAATTTCCAGACGGAACAGGTTCGTGTGGGTTTCATCATTACCTTACTGTCAGGCATGGCAGCTAAATGGGCTTCGGGGCTCCTACTCGCTAATGACCCCCTTCTTGGGGACTATCAGGGTTTCATGACAGCCATGGCACGATTTTTCGGTGACCCCCTGCGCACGCAGATGGCTTCTCGGGAGATTCACCGCCTCCGGCAGGGCAAGGACTCAGTTTCCAACTACGCGACAACCTTTTGCTTGCTGATGCAGGATTTACAATGGAATGATGCCGCGCTAGTGGCTCAGTTTTTGGGTGGTTTGAACGATGAGATCTTAGATGAGTTGGCGCTCATGCCCCGCCCGCCTACTTTGGAGGAGCTCATCCAGACCTGCCTTCAGATAGATAGTCGGCTGGAGGGGCGCTGCCAGACCCGGCGGGGCGCCGGGAACCGGGATTTCCCTCCTCCCATTCCCCCACATTTCCTGTCTCCTTCCCCACCCCTCACTCTGGTGCTCGGGGTGGAGGAGACCCCGATGCAGCTGGGGGCCACCCAAGCCTCACTGCCGCCAGAGGAGCTTCAGCGGCGGCGAGTTGAGCGCTGATGTTTTCGATGTGGAAGCCTGGGGCATTTTGCCAAGACCTGCCCAGTTAGATCCACAGCTCCGCTGCCTCCTCCTCCTCTCCTTCCCCCTCCTCCTCCTCCTCCTCATCCCCAGGCTTGACTAGACTGCCCCCCAAGCTTGTTGGGGGCCTCCAGTGTGGGGGTCAGCTCCCCACCGGCTGGGTGCCTTCCCCAACCCCCCCCCCACCCTCCCATCTGCGGTTGCATGTTCACCTCCGCTCCTCACAGCGGGGTAGGGTGGAGGCACTAGCTTTAGTGGACTCGGGGGCTACGACCAGTTTCATGGATGAGACCTTCACCCTCTTACATGGGATTCCTACCCTGCCCCTTCCTGCCCCCTTCGCAGTGCAGACCATTGATGGGCGTCCTCTCTCTTCGGGCGAGGTGACCCGTATTACAGTTCCACCCACTCTACGCACCCAGTCCCACATTGAGCAGATTCAATTTCACTTAGCCAAAGTTCCCTTATACCCAATTGTGCTGGGTTTTTCCTGGCTGTCTAAGCACAACCCTCAGATTTCTTGGGGGTTTCGGCAAATGGAGTTTGCATCTCCCTACTGCCGGGAGCATTGCCTCAAGGAGGAGGCGCCAGTCCCTGCCCAGGCTTTAACCCTCCCCCCCCTCCTTCTCTGCTTCTGGCAGTCCTTCAGCTACCGTCATCCTCCCAGAGAAGTATGCAGCTTTTCGGCATGTGTTTGACAAGAAGGAGACCGACCGGCTTCCCCCGCAAGGCCTGGCAGCAGCTGCGGTGCCTCACTCTTGGGAAGAGCTCCTTCACTCTGCACAGGATCAGGATGATTTTGTTCGCACAAAGGTGCAGGAATTGGGGCTAGCCTCCGCCCCCCCATTCTACCCCCTTTTCTTTGCGAGGTGGCCTGCTTTACCATTCCAGCCAGGTCTATGTGCCTTCTAGACCCCTCCGTGAGAGGGTCCTCCATCAGTGCCACGACTCCCCCACAGTGGGGCATTTTGGCGTCGCCAAGACCCTGCATGGAGTGACGAGGGATTTTTGGTGGCCTCGTGTGTGTCAGGATGTCAAGTCCTATGTCGCCTCCTGCCCAACCTGCCAGCGAGTGAAGGACCCTCAGGCAAGCCCACAGGCTTGCTTCACCCCCTGCCTACCCCCTCAGGACCTTGGAAGCTGCTCTCCCTTGACTTCATCACTGACTTGCCTCCCTCACACGGTAAGACCACTATTCTGGTGGTGGTGGATTTGTTTTCTAAGATGGCCCATTTCATCCCCTGCTCGGGGTTGCCCACAGCCAGAGAGATGGTGGAGCTGTTCGTGACGCATGTTTTCTGCCTCCACGGATGGCCCGAGGGCCTAATTTCTGATAGGGGGGCCCAATTCACTGCCCATTTCTGGAGGGAGCTACTGGCGTTGCTCCATGTGATGCTCCGTCTTTCCTCCGCCCACCATCCACAGATGGATGGTCAGACCGAGCGCACCAATGCGACTCTGGAGCAATATCTGCGCTGTTATGTCAATTACCAGCAAGATGACTGGGTTTCCTTGCTGCCTCTCACAGAATTTGCTTATAACAATGCCTGCCATGCTTCCACCTGCCAAACTCCATTTTTTTGCCAATTTTGGTTACCACCCCAAGGCCTTCCCGTCCACCTTAGCTCCCTCTTCAGTGCCAGCAGCCCAGGACTTTTTAGAGGAGTTGCGAGCGGTACACCACCTCTTACAGGACTCCCTCGAGCAAGCCAAGACAGCCTACAAGGCCTCGGCAGACCGGCGGCGCCAGCCGGGTCCGTCTCTGCAACCGGGGGACTGGGTTTGGTTGTCCACCCAATACCTCCCCTCTCACTCGCCCGCAAGGAAGCTCGCACCTTGCTGCATGGGGCCTTTCCAGGTTACGGCCAAGATTAACCCTGTTGCTTTTCGCCTGGCTCTCCCCCTCTCCATGAAGATCCATCCTGTTTTTCACCGGTCCTTGCTGTCCCCCCTGGTTTCTGGCGATCTTCATTGCTCAGTCGGCTCCCCCCCACTGCCAGTGCTGGTGGAGGGGGAGGAGGAGTTTGAGATCACGGAGATTCTGGACTCCTGCCTTTCTCATGGCCGCTTGCAATATCTGGTTGACTGGAAGGGGTACGGGCCTGATGAGCGATCCTGGGAACCCGCAGAAAATGTGCATGCTCCGTTGCTGCTGCAGCACTTCCACCAGCTGTACCCCCACAAGCCCGGGGCCCCAGGGGAGGAACATGAGGGGGGGCCTCATGGGAGCAGGGATGATGTCAGGGTGGACACTGAGCCCATAGAATCCCAGAGTAGTTCTGATTCGGAGGAAGAGCAGTCGCTCCTGGGAGAGGAGCGTGCCCCTTTTTCCCAGGGCCCACAGCTGACAGAGATTCCTCCCACCAACATTCCTAGATTAGAACGCAGTCCAGGGAGTGACCCAGCACAGATAGCAGACTGTAAAAGAAGAATAAAGCTTTGAAAAGAATCCCTTTGTCTGTGTCTGGACTTGGCTACTGGATTAGACTGAGAGAGCCCTCCAAGGAGCCCTTGACAAGCGGGTCCCGGCAGCGGTTCGGCGGTGGTTTGCCGCGGGCGGGGGCGGCGGCTGGTCTCCCGACTGGCTGCCGCCGCCGCCATTTCAAAAAAAAAAAATAAAGTAAAAAAAACCCCAAACACCCGTGATAGGCTACGTAACGATTTAGGTAGCCTATCACGGCTAGATTTCCAATGTCAGCCGTGATAGGCTACGTAAATTGTCACATAGCCTATCACGGGTGACTTTGAAAAAAAAAAGCATGTACGCAAATGGCGCCGCCCATGGGGCGCCGCCATTTGCGTTCCTTATTTTGGCACGTCTAGTTTACGTAAAGATTTACGTGGACTACAGCGAAAATAAGGGCATGCTATTTGCAGCCGTGATAGGCTGACTTTGGAAATCTAGCTGTGATAGGCTACGTAAATCGTCACGTAGCCTATCACAGGGTCTTTTTTTTTTTTTACTTTTTGTTTCGCGGCTGGGGAGATGGGACGCTTCTCCCCGGCCTGAATTTTGGCCGGGCGAGGTGGGGCGCCTCCCCCCCCGGCCTGAATTTTGGCCGGGTGAGGCGGGATGCCTCCCCCCCCCTCGCCTGAACTTCGGGGGGGGAGAAGCGAAGCGCCTCCCCCCCACCGCGAAGCCAAGCTGTGAAAAGGTAAGTGACTTTCGTACATCCCTAGTTCTGAACCACCTTCAAAGACAGCCCCACATAGAGCACATTGCAGTAATCTAATTTGGAGGTGACCAGATTGAATAACTGTTGTTGCTACCGTCCCTGGCAGTATGTATGTCTCTTTTTGAGAATGTAAAAGTGATTCATTTAATCTAAAATCACTGGGTTCAGGACCACGGAACCATGCTTTAGATCCAAACTATGGGGACAGATCTCAAGGTCAACAGAAAAGTATCCATCAGTGCTATTCTGCAAATGCTTAAGAGTTCGCAAACTACTATAATAAGTAGACAAAGGTTGCAGATGCAGTTTCAGAAGAACAACATAATTTGATTCAATTTCACTTTTCTCACACCATGCTTCAGTGCGAATTGCAAAACAGTCTTTCTGTGTGCAGAAGACTCCTTCCATGAGTGGAAGGACAACTTTGGATCCAATCTATTATGTGTTGCAAACATAGACATCAAACTTAAAAAAAAAAAAAAAAATCTTGGTTTTGGCCCCACACATTAGAAACTCCTTCCCCAGAGTGATACATTTGGCCTCATCTCTGCTGGCTTAAAAAAAAAAAAAATGCTGAAGACACATTTATTTTGGTCTGCATTTCATTTTGTACTTTAAAAACCTTTAGCAACTGCTGCTGTGTGTATGCCTGTGTGTTTTAACTGCAATTGTGTTTTCGTGTGTTCTGTGATCTTGTAAGTCACCTTATCAGGACAGTGTACGTTGAAAGGCACACAGAACAAAGAAACTGGACTCGCCCTTGTGGTTGCAACTCCTTTGTTTGTGTAAGACCATTCTGGAAACTGGAAACTGAAATTCAGTGGGTGGCTACTCACAAGTAGGCATTTTCTGTGGTGGTCCCTAAATTGTGGAATTCACTCCACAGAGAAGATCACCCAGTGACTACTTTGTTGACTTTTCAGCAACAGACCTTTTTATTCTCCCGGTCCCTTTTAAAGCATTTTTCACTGCTGCTTGCTTTATTTTTGATATATTTATTGCTGTTTTTTTAAAAAATAAAATAAAATAACCATAATCTCCATGTTTTTAGCTGCTCAGCTATTTCTCTCTTTCAAATACTGTTTTTTTTTTGTTTTTCTTTCTACTTTTAAAGTGATATTTTATAATGTGTTTTATTGTTGGCTTCATCATTGGCTTTATTATTTTTATACTGGGTGATTTGGGGCCAGTCATGGACTCTCAGCCTAACTGATCTCACAGGGTCGTTGTGAGAATAAAATGGAGACGAGAAGGACTATGTAAGCTGCCTTGGGTTCCTTGCGAGAGGGCAAAAGGTGTGATATAAATGTAATGCATACATAAATAATAAACAAATAAGCTCTCTTGACATTTTAGAATGTCCTTTGGGGTAGGCATGAAGAGCTAAAGTGAAAAAGGGGAACCCAAGGCTATGGTGCATTGGCAGAAGCAGACCTGGCATCAAGGGTAGGCATGGTTGGGCATCTCCTGGGGGCCACAACCCAACAGGGTCCTGCTAACAAGAGACCCTTGGAGTTGCTCTTCCTCTTCCCTATCACAACCTGCCTGTCCACCTGCCTGTGTCTCTGGCCCAGAGAACGGTGGTGCTGAGCAGCAGCGTCGTGGTGGCAGGTCATGCTGGGGCTTCACTCCGGCACTTTTTTTGAAACCAGCCCCCAGCTGGGTCACAGTCTGCTAGGGAAGGCGGAGGGAGCAGAGGGAGCGGGGACGGCTGCCTCTTGGCTGCCTCTTGACTACTATGCAGAGCCGGCCAGACAAAGGAAGCGAGCAAGAGAAGGAGCCTGAGGGAGCTCTGCAGCCTCCTCCCCCCCTTGCCCCATTCTCCTCCTCAGTTCTCGGCTTCTCTGTCCATCCCTGTGCACCCAGCGCTGCCCTCGTCTCCTGCGCCACTGGGCACGGCAGCAGCAGGAGGGGGTGGGTGCTGCCACCATTATTTACTTATGGGGCAGGGCAGGTGGCTGATTTGTGCCAGTTTTTACGGTTTATCACACACGCCTATGCATGTTTACTCAGAAGTCAGTCCCACTATGTTCAGTGGCCAGTTGGGCTTTCTCCCAGGTAAGTGTGCGTAGGAGCGCAGCCTTAGCTGCCTTCCCAAGATCTCTGTAAATTTAATTTGAAATAAAGACCCATTGGATTGCACTGTTGATTCTTGAACATTAATTTCTACAGTAAGCGGAATTGCCAAATGCAACCCGCTCTGTCAGCTACACTTTTTGGTACAAGGTCGGCATGTATCTGGACAAGCAAACCCTGGTGGAGGGGAGGGAAACAGAGAAAAACCAGTTGCGGGTTGAGGAGAAAGAAGGTGTGTGTCAGTGTGTGTGAGAGTGTGTGTGTGTGTGTGTGTTTCAATCCAGCTGGGTGTGTGGTCGTTTCTGTTGCTGAATGGGAGAGATATAACAAAGGAGCTTAGGGAAGGCTAATGGGTAATGTTGGGATGCTAAGGGAGTGTGCCATGGGGCTGTTTAAATGAGAAGGGATCTGTCCGGGAAGGCTAAGATGAGAGGGTGAAGCTTCCACAGAGTATCATATTTTGAGAACCTAAAATGTTTGTGTTTGATAGGGATATACGAAAGGGACTTACCTTGTCCCGCAGCTTTTTTCGCGGTGGGGGGGAGGCGCTTCGCTTCTCCCCCCGAAGTTCATGCGAGGGGGGGGTGTCTTCCCGCCTCGCCCGGCCGAAATTCAGGCCGGGGAGAAGTGCCCCGTCTCCCCGGCCGCGAACTTCAAAAGAAAAGTAAAAAAAAAAAAAAAAAGCCCCGTGATAGGCTACGTAACGATTTACGTAGCCTATCACGGCTAGATCTGCAAAGTCAGTCGTGATAGGCTACGTTAATCGTCACGTAGCCTATCATGGGTGACTTAAAAAAAAAAAGCTCGTACGCAAATGGCGGCCCCCATAGGAAGCTGCCATTCACGTTCCTTATTTGGTCCCTGTAGTCTATGTAAAGATTTACGTAGACTACGGCGAAAATAAGGGCAACGCTATTTGCCCTTATTTCTCCCCGAGAATTTCTCCCCGAACCTTCGGAGGACCGAATGCGTTGGCACTCGGCCCCCCGAAGTTTCAGGGAGAAATTCTCCCCCATCCCTAGTGTTTGAGCGGGTGAGTGAGTGGGTGAAAAAGATCAACACCCCTGTGTTTTTTCTCAGACGTCCAATTGAAATGCCCCTGCCTTACTCTCAGCTGCACTGTTTTTGGACCCCAGTTGAAGGCTGTCTATCTTACAAGGTTGTACAATCTTAGAAAGGGGCGTGACTGTCAAGAAGGAACCCTGCACTTCTGAATGTGCCGCTACTCTGCTGGTGGTGAGAAGGAGGAGCTGGAGATCCCATGGCCTACTTGCTCCCTGGCTCTCAGCCTGTCAAGCAAGCAAGAGGGAGAAATGCTGTGAAAGAGGATATTGGCAGCCACTGGTGACAATGGCAATGAGAAGGTGGGCTCTCACTAAAGGGGCAGGCATTGAGGGTGTCTTGCCCAGGGACCCTCAAAAACCTGGAGCTGGCACTGGGCAGAACCTCCAGATGTAGCTCTTTGGAACCCATTCTAATTGTTTTGCTGCATGTAGGAGTTATATGGCCCCTGAGTCATAAACCAAAGCTGCAAAACATACCCTGCCAACAGTTGGGGAAGGGATTTCATTCATTGGTTAAGTTGGCCCCAATTCCTGGTCACCAGCTTGTTGATAAAGTAGCCTGAGGGAGTTCAAACTACACTTAGATATTAAAGGGTAGCCCTCTTTAAGTTCCAGAGGCGAACAATACACTCTGATGCCATATGGCCCAATTCATTTCTTTTTAAAAAATGTTATTAATGATGAAATGTGAAGACTTAAGGCCTTGCTAAGTCTCTCTCAACATTTACTTTACATCCGTTTCTTTTAAAAAGCAGAAAAGAATGAATTCATATGGTTCTAATCATATTTTACAGTACTTATAACTGCAGGTTGGAAACATGTGTTTCCTAGTTGCTCATTCAGAAATATCTGCAGTTGAGGTATAAAATAACCAGATACAGCAAACTCTTAACAAAGTATTTTAACTAAAGGGCATCACATAATGCAATGAAGCATTATATTTGCAGAGTAATTTGGATCCCACAAGCAATTTGTGTGTGTTTTGTTAACTTCCCTAAATATTTATTTGTTTGTTTGTTTGTTTGTTTATTTACAATATTTATATACTGCCCCACATCAGAAGATTTCGGAGAGGTGGACAACAGGGTAAAAGAATAAAGCAACAGGTTAAAAGAGTTAAAACATTTTTTTAAAAGACAAACCCCAACAAAGTGGAATTTAACAAACCACGCAAATAGCACAATTGCTCTTTAATTTCAGAGGAATACACTTCTCTGAGTCATTCTTTCTCTTTTCTTTTTTTGGTGGGGAGGAAATCTTCAGATGCACGGCTTTTCCATGTTGTCAAGATATATTCATACAAGGGCCACAATGCCAACTGTCAGATAATTTATCTGTACTCTCAGTACTTTAGCCTCATGTTTAACATCAGTAATTTTGTTGAGAAAACAACATAGTTTAAGCTGGAAGACTTAAGGCACAAACCAATGCATGTTTAGACGGAAAAAAGTCTTGCAACCCCCAGCATTCTCCAGCCAGCACGGCTGGCTGAGGCATGCTGGTAATTGTAGGACTTTTTCTGTCTAAATGTGCACAGGATTGTGCCCTTAAATGCTTCATTCTCTTGACCCCACATCCTGACTCATGAGCTGCTGTGATTCATCAGATCCTGCCCCTGAGTCACCCAAATCCCCCCAGCTCACCATCTGAAGCGTTTCCACAACCCTCTGACCACTGAACATGTAGTCTTGATTTCCATCTTCTCCATCCATCATGAAGTATTGAATTAGAACTGTTTAGCGCCAACAAAAACTGGGCTAACTTGCTTCCTACCCCTCGGTGTTTAATTATGTTTTTAAGAAAGGTTTCACTCACACATCATTGTCATGCTAGCACAAGCCTTGCTTTTTCCTTCATGCGGTTACTACACCGTGGATTCCCCAGAACGTAGGTATTTACTTATCAGTGAACCAGGAATCCTGGTTTTCATCAGAGAGACAAAACAAGGGAACAATCAACCCAAAATTAGCAAGGCAATCAGCATGCAAGAGGGTCCTCATTTAATAAGTGCTAACTTTTATTTTGTTAATAGGCTTGGAAAACAATAACACCATGTCCATGATATGATTTGATTAAATTGGCTCACATGGCTTGGGGAGCTGTAATATGATTAAATGTCTGAGAGCTCTTTTTTTTCCTTTCCTGTGGCTGATGGACAGATCCCTTCTTTCTTATTCAGAGATGACATTTCGTGATGGTGTTCACCATTTCAAGACCAAATTCCCCCAAATCTCCCTAGAGGGTCCATTAATATGAAAGAATGGGGCTGAAGTCTTTTGGAAAGAGCTGGGCGCACTCTTCCCTGCTGTGTGTGTGTGTGTGTGTTTGAATAAAGCTTTGGGTTTCACGTTCAATAATAATACTAATAGTTAATATTTGTACCATGCTGTAGAATGCTCAAACCGGCTTAATGTACATTACAGTAGGCTAGTATTAATATCCCTACATTGCAGATGGGGAGCTAAAGCCAAGCGATAGGGCCTGGCCAAAAGACACCTAGTAGTACCGTCATGGTGGTAGAAACCTTTAAAGCAGGGACGAAGGATGTCACGAGAGTCTGGGAAAGGGAGTCCAGCAGACACCCGCCACTCATGGGGCCTCTGTGCCTGGTGAGCAGGTCTAGCAGCTGCCCAGTCCCTTAGGACCCAATCCTATGCATGTTTAGACAGAGAAAAGGCCTACAACTCCCAGCATTGCCCAGCCACCTTTGCTGGGGAATGCTGTGAGTTGTAGGCCTTTTCTCTGTCTAAACATGCATAGGATGGTGCCCTCCATGAGCCAACACCTTCTTCTCCGCCCTTGCAGGGAGGGGAGAACCATGGGCTGGACGCCTGCTCCTGCCTCTGCTGCCTGTCAAGCCCGCATGGTCTCCTTCCTTGCACGGAAGGAGGCCGTGAAGGCTTGAGAGGCAGTTGGTGCTTCCAACCCATCGCATGCTCTTCCCTCCTTGGAAGGAGGGCAGAACATGCGGGTGCCAGGTGACTCCTGCCCTCGCAGCCTGTCAAGCCTGCATGGTCTCCTTCCATGCAAGTAGGACAGAAGGTGTGATTCTGGGCGGGGATGGTGTGGAGATGGGAATGGCAGCTCACTATGAAGGCGAGTGGCCACAGAACTTCATGGGTTGTTTGCCAGGTCATCTGGAAACTCACACAGTGAGCAGGGATGGGTGATGGAAGCAGCTCGGCGAGCACCTGATGAAGCTCGGTGTGGGTGAGTCCCTCCCTAGCAGGGAAACAGTTCTGATTTTGCTGCTCAGAGCTAGAGACATAGCAAAACAAGCACTCCCTTTTATGCTGTAATTATGACACTGGCCATAAGTCCCTCTCTCCCCCTGTGGCCCTTTGAGCAACCTGGGCTCTTTTTTTCCTCCAACCAGGGCCTAACCTAGCTAGGGATGTGTGAACTCACCACCGTCCAGATTCTCTGGACTCCTGCCCAGCCCCTGCTCCTGCTCTTCAGTCCCCAGACCATGCTCGAGCCCCTCTCATGCTCAGTGAGCAGCCCGCATTCACCCCAGCAACCCCATTGAGCTCTGCAGTTGCCATTTCTAAAAAAAAATAAAAATGGCGATTGCAAAAATGTGCAAGTTTTTGCATGTGCGAAAATGTGCATTTTTGCAAACGTGCACATTCTCATATACTGAAGCTGAAGCTCAAATATTTTGGCCACCTAATGCAAAGAGAAAACTCTATGGAAAAGACCCTGATGCTGGGAAAGACTGAAGGCAAAAGGAGAAGGGGACGGCAGAGGATGAGATGGCTCGATAGCATCACCGATGCAATGAATATGGACTTGAGCACACTCCGGGAGACAGCAGAGGACAGGAAGGCCTGGCGTGCTCTGGTCCATGGGGTCACGAAGAGTCGGACATGACTGAATGACTGAACAACAACAACAACATATTCTCATGTGTGAAATGTGCACTTTTGCAAAGGTACACATATGTGCAGTTGCAAAAATGTGCTTTTTTGCGTGTGCAAAAATTTGTACATTTTTGTGATTGACATTTTATTTCTCAGAAAATGGCAACTGCGGAATTCAACAAGGCTGCCAGGGGTGTGTGCAGGCCATTCGCCAAGTGCGGGCAGGGGGCGAGCAGGGGCAGGGGCTTGGTGAGCAGAGCTCGGGGGTGTGGGCAGGAGCAGGTCTGCCAGATTCCTGGACTGAATCAGGCACCCATGCCATCCCTAAACCTAACCAATTCAGTGTAAAACTACCTCCGTTCCCTTTGAAGACTCTCACAAATTGCAGACTTTGCCAATCTTGCCCTTTAACACTCCCCCACCCCACTAGCATTTTTTTCTTTTTATGTTTGCCTGTGATTAACATCATCTTGTTGCAGTGTTCTGACTTCTGATGAATGCAAAAGGCTTTTTTTGTGTGTGTTACTCTTTTAGCTGCTCCTAATAAATGTATTACCCTGCTATTACTTTTGGATTTCTTGTAATAGACAAGCACAGCTTGGCTGCATGCAATTGGGTTGCCTTAAAGCTCAATGGCTACAAAAAATGTTATCCTCAACATATGAATTCATGCAAAATTTCATATCAACTTTGGTCCTATTTGCCGTCTTGCAGTTGCAGATCTTCTTAATTTGTTCAGAAGGGATTAGTTCAGTTTGTATTTTAACTTTCACCTAATTTTACACCTTCAAACCACTAAATGAACCGAAACACAGTTATTCTTTGACATTTCCACATCTCCAAATTTTGCAAAGGTGTTTATATATATATATATATATATATATATATATATATATACACATATATATAAAAAGAATACTATATTAGGCAAAAAAGCACACAGAAATGCATGTATCGGGAGAAATATGCTAAAAAATGCTTGATCATTTTCATGCCAACTTTTGTTGTTGCTGTTAATTCTCAAAGTTTGGGACAAACAGAACTTAAGATTGGAGAACGTCTACAAGCTTTGGATGAACTGAACTTAAGACTGGGGGGGGGGGAGAGAAACTGAGAGAAAGCAAAAACTGATAGAGATTCATCCATCCCTCTCTGCGACCTGGCAGGGACTCCACAATGCTGGAAACGTTTGTCATGTGGTAGTCTCCAGACCCCCTGCTCTTTGCCACTATGCTTCTGAGTCTTGTTCAGCTCAGCAGTTGTCCTCTGCCAATGTCTGTGGATATTCCCTTTCCGCTAGTGATGTCTGAATCAGGAAAACTCAAGCTTGCCGAAATTCTCTGAAATCCATCTCAAAGCTCCTTCTGCCTGCAAGCATCATTCTTTCCTTTCTGTCAGAAAACCTATCCATATTTCCCTGGATATTTTCCAAATGTGCTCATCTGTTGTGTGCATCTTTGAAATGTATGCATTTATTTCACACTAAATAAAGTGTATTTGTGAGCACTTTTCAAAAGTATGCATTTCTTTCATGCACATTTTTCATATGGAAGTATGATTCTGAATGCAGTTTGTTTGGCTCAAGATCACATTGCAAGCTTAATAACGTATGGACTTTGATCACCGATTGTGTCCAAATCTGTTTTTGATCTGGAAGGTGCAAACTGGGTAAATTTTGAGGGGGAAACCCTGAACTGAACTGAATTTCTCATACATGCCTACTTTCCCCCTGACTCCTTCAAGTACTCACCAACAAATAAACTGACCTTCAAGAAAATGAAAGGAAAAAAAAGGCATCTGGTAATATGAAGAGAAACAGAAATAGGGGTGTACAAAACCCCACTTACCTGGCTCCGCCGGGTTCCGCTGGGGGGTGATGCGCTCCGTCCCTCCCCCTGGAATCCTTGTTGGGGGGGAGGCGCAGAGCGCCTCCCCCCGGAATCCTGGCTGGCCGGCTTTGCTCTGAGGCCAAACTGCGGAGCCGCCAGCCGGCTCCAGACGCCCGTAGCCAGACATCCAGCCGCTGGGCAGCCCTGCAGGGACGCAAATGACAGCTGTCATAGCCGCCATCATTTGTGTCCCTTTCTTTCGCCATGATAGGCTACGTAAAAATTTACATAGCCTATCACGGCAGGGGGAAAACCCGAGCGTACGCAAATGGCGGTAGCTGCTGCCATTTGCGTATGCTGGGTCCCCCCCCCCACCGTGATAGGCTACGTAAATACTTACATAGCCTATCATGGCAGGGGGAAAAAAAACCCAGCGTACGCAAATGGCAGCAGCTACCACCATTTGCATACGCTGGGTTCCCCCCCCCCCGCCGTGATAGGCTACGTAAATACTTACGTAGCCTATCACAGCCTCCACAGGGAAGCAAGTGGCGTCCCTGCGTTAGCCGTAATAGGCTACGTAAGTATTTACATAGCCTATCATGGCTGAAGAGGAGCAAGTGAATGGTGGCCGCAGGACGGCTGCCATTCGCAAAGCAGCGCGGACGGGAGCAGGTAAGTGCTCCGTTTTGCTCGCCTTTTGTGGGGTGGGGGCGGCGGGCACTTCATCCCGCGCGCCTTTCGTGGGTTGGGGGGCAGGGGCTTCATTCCGCAATGGGTTTCGGGGTGCCGAATGCACTGGCATTCAACCTCACTGAGATCTGTCGTGGAATTCTCTGACATCCCTAAACAGAAACCACATGGCCGTTTAGTTGTCACTAACCATGCAGCAAAAGGACAGTGCAGTAGCTTTCCACAGAAGTCACCAGTCCTCAGAAATTATGCATGTGATGCACTGATCATTTATTTCAACATTCCTACCCCAGCTTTTCCCCCATTAAATGCTCAAGGCAGCTTACAACAACAACAGCAACAACAACAACAGCTTACAACAACAACAACAACAACACAAAGAAACATGATTCATACAAAAAGTGATTAAAAATTAACAAGAAAATAAGATACAATCAACATTAAATCAGAACAAAAACAAACAAAACCCAGCTGCATATAATGAAGTCCACATCTGAAGGAAAATGTCTGGGATAAATTGTGCTAGACTTCTCTCCACCAATACCTATTTTTGTCTTTTCTTGAAATAAAAAAGAGAGAGAAAACAAAGTTGCTTCAAGTTTAAAAAAAACATGAAAAAAGAAGTAGTTCCCGGTCACATAGAGGATATCCTGACCCACCAGAAGTAGTAATTCATTCAATTTTTAATCCCACCCTTCCTCTAAGGAGCTCAGGATGGTGTATGCGGACTCCCCATTTGTTTCCTCACCACAAGCCTGTGAGGTGGATTCAGATGAGAGAAGGTGACAGGCCAAAGATCACTCAGTGAGCTTAATGGCTGAGTGGGGATTTGAACCCAGGCCTCTTGCCTCCAGGTCCAACAATCTAACCCAGGGCTATGGAACTTTTTTTGCCCCAAGGGCTGCATTGGCACCCAGGAAGTACATTGGGGGCTGCATACCACCAGCGGGTGGAATCAAGGCTCAAAGTGGGCGAGATCACCCCCCCCCTCTCTCACACACACACACACCACAGTCAGAGAGAGAGAGAGAGAGAGAGAGAGAGAGAGAGAGAGATTAAGATCTGGTCATGGATGGACCTGGTCTCTTCTTTCTTCAGCACATTGCTCACCTGCTTCTCTCTGCATGGAGAACAGAGATGTCACAGAAATCTTCAATGGATTCTAGGGATGGGGGAGAATTTCTCCCTGAAACTTCAGGGGGCCAAGTGCCAACGCATTTGGTCCTCCGAAGGCTCGGGGAGAAATTCTCCCCCCCGCCCCCCCCGGGATGGGACTTACCTTTTACAAATGTCGCTCCCGGCGGCGGTTCGGAAGGTCTTCGTCAGGGGCGGGGGCGGCAGCCGGTCTTTCGACCGGCTGCCGCCGCCGCCATTACAAGAAAAGTAAAAAAAAAACACGCCCCTGTGATAGGCTACGTAACGATTAACGTAGCCTATCACGGCTAGATTTGCAAAGTCAGCCGTGATAGGCTACATTAATCGTCACGTAGCCTATCACGGGTGACTTTGAAAAAAAAAAAAAGCACGTACGCAAATGGCGGCCCCCATAGGGAGCTGCCATTCGCGTTCCTTATTTGGTCCCTGTAGTCTACGTAAAGATTTACGTAGACTACGGCGAAAATAAGGGCAATGCAAATAGCGTTCCCTTATTTTCGTCGTAGTCTACGTAAATCTTTACGTAGACTACAGGGACCAAATAAGGAACGCGAATGGCAGCTCCCTATGGGGGCCACCATTAGCGTACGCACTTTTTTTTTTTTTAAAGTCACCCGTGATAGGCTACGTGACGATTAACGTAGCCTATCACGGCTGACTTTGCAGATCTAGCCGTGATAGGCTACGTAAATCTTTACGTAGCCTGTCATGGGGCGATGTGTTTTTTTTTTACTTTTGTTTTGAAGTTCGTGGCCGGGGAGACGAGGCGCTTCTCCCCGGACTGAATTTCGGCTGGGCGACGCAGGAAGCTTCCCCCCCCCCGGCCTGAATTTCGGCCGGGCGAGGCGGGAAGTCACCCCCCCCTCGCATGAACTTCGGGGGGAGAAGCGAAGCACCTCCCCTCCACCGCGAAAAAAGCTGCGGGACAAGGTAAGTGACTTTCGTACATCCCTAATTGGATTCAAATGAATTCAGATTTCTCTGAATCTGACCTGCAGACTGGCTTTTTCTGAGTTGCATGGATTCTGCAGACTTGCAGACTGGTTTTTTTTCTCTTTTGGGGAGGATTTCCATCGATTCACATTAGCGCCAATCTACACTGGTTAACTCACATTAATGCTCATATGAATGAGCATGAATGCAAGATAGCACAAGTACAACATTCTAGTTAAAAAAAAAATACAATCCAATTCTATCAATGAGCCGATGACAGAACGAAAAATGCCTGACGATCCATGAAACACAGCTGAAATGGATTTAACAAAATATGTACATCCCTAATGGAGAAAAGGCCAGTCCCCTTTTCAGGTGCACACGGAGGAAACAGAGTCCCCTCCTTTGACAATGAGGCTTTGGGGGTGGGGGAGGGCCCCTCACTGGGGCCTCATTGGCCAAATCTGGTTTGTGGGCCAGGGGTTCCCCATTCTTGCTGTAACCTCTGTGCCACACTGGCTCTCCAATCATGTTCAAGCCTGTAGATAAAGGGACATTACTGTACAAGATGGAGGTACTGTGGGTGGGAAAACTGACTGATCTAGACAGAGATGTTGAGTTGGTCCAGATGCGTTCACACACACTCTCTGAAAGACCAGGTTTGCAACTCAGGATTCTCCTGGTCTCAGGGCTATCAATGGAAGCCAAAAAGCTATGGTGGCTAGGCGTGCTTCATCTAAGCTTAGGCTGTTACACAAGCTACGGCCCTATTTGAGGATGGCAGATCTTGTCTCAGTTACTCATACCCTGCTAACATTAGAGGTGGCGTGGGCGCCCGATTCAGTCCTGGAAGCTGGCGGAACCACCCCTGCCCATACCCCCGAGCCCTGCTCGCTGAGCCCTTGCCCCTGCTTGCCCCTTGCCCACGCTCAGCGAATGGCCTGCACTCACCCTGGTGGCCTTGTTGAGCTTCGCGGTCTCCATTCACACACAAATAAGGCCCTTCACAAAAATGGTCATTTCACACATGAGAATATGCACATTTGCAAAATGTGCATTTTCATGCATACAAAGACACGCACATTTTTGCGATCGCCATTTAGTTTTATTTTTTTAAAAAAAATGGCGACCGCGGAGCTTGATGAGGCTGCTGGGGTGAGTGCCAGCTGTTCGCTGAGCATGGGAGGAGCTCGAGTGTGGTCCGGGGACCGGAGAGCAGGGGCAGGGGCTGGGCCGGCTTCTGGAGAACCTGGACAGGGGTGAGTTCACACATCCCTAGCTAACATTCAGATTAGACTACTGTACTGTGCTTTGCATAGGGCTGCCTTTGAAGGTGGTTCAGAAGTTTCAGTTACTGCAGAATGCAGCCACTTGAATGCTGGCCAGGGCTACACACTTGGACCATGTTAACACTAATCCTGTGTCAGCTGTGCTGGCTGCCTATTCTCTTCTGAGCCCAATTCAAAGTGATGGCATTGGCCTTTAAAGCCCTAAACTAGCCCTGCACAACCTGCTGCCCTCCAGTGGCCATGCTGGCTGGGAATTAATGGGAGTTGCAGAAGGGCCGGCCCTACCATTAGGCAGAGCAAAGCTGTTGCCTCAGGTGACAGATGCTGGGAAATGGCAACACTAGGACTGGCTTCAGGCTTTTGAGGGCCTTTGGGCAAGACACCCTCAACAGTCTCCCTCCCTCAGTGAATCCACCTTTTCATCACCATTGCCACCAGCTGCTTTTGCTCCTCTCCCTCATCATTGCTACCCCTTGCTTCTTGGCAGGCAGAGAGCCAGTGAAGACGTAGTGAGAGGCGGGTGAACAAGCAGGATGCAATGGTAAAGAGGAGGAGCAATGCCAGGGGGATCTTGTCAGTGGGACCCTGCCAGGGTGTGGGTCCTTGGCAAGTGCCCAAGCATGCCTACCCTTGATGCCCAGCCCTGGGCAACGAAGTATTGGAGGAAACACCTGTGTGCCATGCGGCCTGCTCTGTGCCTCCTAATCTAACCTGCTGTCTTTGGGCACAGTGGATGATGCTGATCTATTGTCAGTGTTAAAGAAAGATTCAATTCCCAGTCCAGTTGACTTTTGAGAACCCCCTTCTCCTTTGCCTCAGGCAGCAAAATATCTTGGGCCAGCTCTGAGTTGCAGTCAAACACATCGTAGGGTGCCAGGTTGGGCAAGGCTGTCCTAAATGGTTTGGGACCTAGTAACTTAAAGGATCCCCTAAATGTCTATGAACGTGCCCAGGCATTAAGATCAGCTGTGGAAGTTGGCAGGTATGAAAGACAGGGCCTTTTTGGTGGCGACTTCCAATTTATGGCACTCCTGGCTGCAAGAGTTCTGATAAGCTCCCTCCCTACTTTCTTTTAGGTGAGATTATTTATTTCAATCTGCTTTTAATGAAGAGGGGTAGGTGAATGTTTCCATAGTGCTACTTTAGTTTTCAATGATTGTGTATGTTTTGAAACGTATGTTGGGAATGCTGGCCTGAAATGGTTTATAGTGCTCTTCCCGTTTTGTTATTTAAATGTTAATTTTGGAGTTTGTTTTAAAGGGATGTTATTGTATTTGTATGCCATCTTGGAAACAGTTTATAGTTTGAATGGTGAATTAGAAGCTTCTTATATAAAAAATAAATAAATATTGAGGGATTTCTGGAGGTCACTGTCTGAAGTTCCAGCTAAGACTGTGTCTTTTCTCCATGCTTGTATTGCAGACCTTTGGATTATGTTACAGTTAAAATATCAGTCTCTCTTAGGGAACCTGATCCAAAAATGAACTTAATTTTGGCAGGACCTCGCACTAACCCCAAGACACCCCCCACCCTTCAAAGTCTGGCGATTGCCTGCATCTGACATATTGCCTTCTTGGGGTCTAAATAGCATCTTCTAAGTCCAGAGGTATCAAGTAGGTAAGGAGATACATCTCCCTGGGTAAACTTCAGAGGTTTTGCCACTGTCACACCATGGAGGAAATGCTATGACAACAATTCAAAACAAGCTCAGGTTTCCAGACTTGCTAATTCTCTTACGCAGATAAGGCAACTAAAGACGATGTATGAAATGCTGGCATGGATCCATCGTATGAATTGCAGGCTTGGCTCTGTGCTACTTTAAACCCCTTACCCCATTGCGGGCATTTTAGCATCCACTGAACATTCAGATGAGATGAGCAATCCACTAACTGGAGGGGCACTGGCTGATGAATCCAAAGTGAAGTGTGTGCTGTCTAAAGTGGGGCCCCTGAGATCAGCCAAGGAGTTTGAAACGTGACCAGTGGAATATCATTTTGATCTGTCAATCAGGCATAGGCAGAAGTCCAGATTCCCAATGTTTCTACCAGGTCTGGCCAATCCAGAGGCATCATACTGCCTGCCAGTCAGAGGGGATGACACGTTTAGAGTTTGTTATAGAATCCACCTCTGCTATATTTCAAGATTCCACTTTACCATATACGTTCATTGGAGCAGAAATCAAAACGTCAGAATATGTGGTCCTTCCAGAGGTGTATTCCTGAAATTGTGCATGACATTAACAAAATTTAGATTGTTTTTCATGTATAGATAATGCTTTTAAAAACTTGGATCAAAAAACTGTAGGATTTTTTTGTCTTTAAATCTGTTTACAAAGTTCTCCCTACAGTCTACTGTTTCCTAGGGTATAAAACATGCAAAAAGAGATGGAAGGTAGATAATTGGGGGTGAAAGTGGTGTGAGGCCTGGACCCACAGCATAAAATCTCCCCCCCAACACACACTCCACCATCAACAAATAGTGAACTGAAGAATGTATGGATGTTAATGTTTCTTTGCACATAATGAGTAACTTTTCTTTAAGGGAGACATCTTTCATGGAGTGAAGCAAAGTGTGCGATTGTCTCTGATCAAATTACTTTTCACCGCCCCTCCGAATTCCTCAGCTCCCTCTAAATCACTACATGTTACCTCATATCCTCGTTGCCTCTCTTGGGTGGTTTCATGGCAGACAGATGGAGATTTCCCTCAGCACTGGACAATTTTGCAAAATGGAAGATAAAATTGTCTTTTAAAGAGATGGGGAAATTTCCAGGAAACCACGTGCAGGAGACAGCCGGGTTTCACCCATGTCAAGATGGCTGTATTTCTCTCCCTGTACTGATTATATCTTTAAGGGACCTGTAATGGAGCAGTTTGGCTTCCCCTCTGAAACATGCCTGTTGTGGTTTAGCCCCCCTGGGCATGGCACTTCTTTGTTCATCTTCCTGTGTATATGCTGGAGCATGTGGAAGCTGGTATGTGCTGTTCTGCCTTGCTGAAAGATAGCCATTTCCCATGTGTTGTTCCCAATAGAAAGGAAGCTTTTTATCAACCTAGCTGCGTCTGCTGACCAGAGAGAAGAACCTATTGGGGCATGGGAGCTTGGAACCCAGCCCTGGAACCCACAGGCAAATAGGGAGAATTGTACTGTATCTGAACAGTGGCTCCAAAATATATTCTGAATGAAGGCCACTCTCTGGTCGTGAGACATTAGGCTTTCAGCATGCTCTCTCTCAAACACACACCTGCACATAACCCAACAGTAGCAAAACATCATTAGCACTTGCTAGGAAAAGAGGAAAAGCAGCAATTTGCCACCAAATTTCAGCAGCAAACCACACCATCAGAATTCATTGGCACATCATCACTTTTTCCCTTTGCCTAGCAAGTGCTAATGATGTGCTAGTGCAACGTCAATTATGGCTGTACGGATTGTGTAAAATCCATTCTGTCTGGTTTCATCGGTTGTCAGGTGCCTTTCATTCCATCATCCACCTGTCCATGGAGTTGGTTTTTTGTTCATTCCCGAATTCGCATAAATCTGCATTTGCAAAAATGTGCAAATTCCCCCCAAAATGTGCAAATTCCCCCCAAATGTGCATTTTCATGCTTTAGCCTATGGGGGGAAAGACACAATTTGGCTGTTGTTGTTTTTTTAAAAAAATTCTGCATATTTTTCTATGACAAAATTTGCACAAATTTCCCAAAGGTTAGAAAAATGGTTTGCAATTCTGTGGAATCCGCCCAACGGGGAGAAAGCCAGTCCACTGCAGAATCCATTGGTCAGAGTGATAAAAATCTCAACTCGTTTTGTACTGTTGCGGATTTCTCCAACATCCCTAATCTCAGTAGTGCTAGCGCTTTGACAGCATTGGATACCACCCTGTGTCTGGACATTGCTTGCTTCAGATTGAAAGTCACTGTGACTGAAAGGGTGATAAGGGTGCCAGGATCAGTGTCAGGGGTTGGCAGTTGTTCGGCACATGCCAAGGCCCGCAACCCTGCCGGGGGTGCAGTGCTGGTTCCCAGAACCTCCTGGCCTCCTGTATCTCCTCTTGTGGTATTATTGCAGCCTCTCCACCTCCCCTCTCCAAGAATGCAAACCATGACCAGAGTGTGGAGATGTATCCTTTCCTTTCCTTTCTTTTCATTTATTACATTTTTATACCTCCTAGTAGCCAAAGCTCTCTTGCCTTGCACTCTCCTTCTGCATGGTTGTGTGGATTGGGCCCGGGGAAGAGGGCAAGCAAATGGACAGTGATGACAGGTGTAAGTGAGATGGGTCCACTCAGACAGAGGAGTCCACTGTCTTGTCCAAGCCCTCCCTCCCCCCCCCCAAAGCTCCCCCCCAAAAACCCTAGAACTGGCATTGTTTCCCTTTTAGGAACAAACATCTTTCATACACTACAATTTGGTCTGGTTAGTTTAATATAAAGGTGGAGGACAAATTTTGTTGCAGGAAGAGGCATTCTTATGTGCGTGGAATAAAAATTGATGAAGAAAAAGGAGGCCACACACATTAGTTGGCACACTCTGGAACTCTGGAAACACCTTAATTGTGCACGAATTCTATAGCTGCACTTGTAAAGGAAAATGCAGAAGCATAAAAGGAGAGCTGGAATTGACTTTGAAATGTCATTTAACCACTAAACTCTTCATTTAAATAAAAACAGCCGCCTTTTGGGTCTCGCCTGACCTGAAATGCAAGCCAATAATTCAATAATCTTGATCTTACAGATTTCATTTAAATATCCTGTCCTCCTTTTAACCATTGAGCTCTGAGGGGCTTGATTTTTTTAATGATTTTTTTTTTTGGTAGAAATAGTCATATGAATTAGAACCATCTATTTATTCTAAACGGACAGGGGCAATATGAAGAAGTCATACAAACTGCCCTCCGTATAAATGGGATCAATTTGCATTACAAATGTTCTCTTCTCCATATCACAAAGTGTTAAAGGCACATAGGAACACAGCACCAAGGCAGCAGAAAATCATGTAGCCAGCGTTCTGTGTTAAATACTATTAGTTGATTAACAGCCTAGTCGGAACCTTCAGCCAGTCCCACATGAAAGGAGAATGGTTGTGTGAACGCTGACTTTGTGTTGATGCAAACAGCCTTGTTCACCATTGCCACACCAAATGGGTCGACCTTATGCTGGCATAGGGGACTTAAGCAGAATAGGGATGGGACTGTGTTGTGTAGTGGTTAGAGTGCTTGCTGTGGTCCCTGTTCTAGAATGGAATGTTCTACCTATTCTAGATCTAGCGGTGACCCTGCAGACCCTCAGAGGGACAGAGATCTTTCCCAGTTCTTCTATCTTGCCACTTTTCTTTTCTTTTTAAGACAGATGGTAGCCCCAGACTCTCTGCATGCATTACAGAGCATGTGCTCTTCCAGTGAACTATGCCCCCAACCTCTGTTTTAAGGAAAGAGAGCCCAGGTCACCCCTCACTAGGGACACAGGAGAAATTCGTTCAGTTTGCATTTTAATGTGAACTCACCCAATTTCTCACTTTTGAAACAACAGGTGAATGAAAACTCAGTTATCCTTCAAAATTCACACTTTTCAGAATTTTGCAAAGAAGTTCGCCAGTCAAAGCATGCATACAGAAATGTGTATGTTAGAGAAACAGGCAAACAAAACTGTGTATATTGCTGAAAATAACAGGAAGTTGGGAAAGCTGCTTACACAGATAACATATAATTAGGGGTGTACAAAACCCCGCTTACCTGGCTCTGCTGGGTTCCGCTGGGGGGGGGAAGCACTCCGTCCCTTCCCCCGGAATCTTGGCTGGCCAGCTCGGCTCCATGGGGATTCCGTGGAGCCACCGGCCAGCTCCGCCAGCAGCCGGACATCCAGCCACTGGCTAGCAGGGACTCAAATGGCGGCTACCGTAGCCGCTGCCATTTGTGTCCCTGTATTCAGCCATGATAGGCTACATAAAGCCTTACGTAGCCTATCACGAATGGGGGGGGAAAAAACAGAGTGCCAATGGTGGCGGCGGCAGCCATTCGGAAGACCAGCCACCGCCATCACCGCTGAAGCCGCCGCTGCAGCTGCCGCCACCCAGAAGATCCGCCCCAGGTAAGTCTCGTCCCGGGGGGGGGGGATCTGGGGGGGCAGGGGGGCAGGCCATTCCACCACAGATTTTGGTGGAATGGTGGAATTCACACCGAGATCTGTGGTGGAATTCTCTGACATCCCTACATATAATCGGCAAAACCGCATATGAAAAATGCATGAATTAGGAGAAATGCATGCAAGCAAAGCATACATATTTTCATGCAAACTATGTGTGTGTGTGTGTGGGGGGGGATTAAAATATCAATGTTTGGGATGAACCAAATTTAAGACTAGAGAAATTCCCAAAGTTCAGGATGAAGTGAATGTGAGATTAAACAAATGAACAACTGAGAGAAACTGACATGGTCGTAGTCATTAACCTGAACCCCTCACTCAAGCAAACCATGGAATACAATGTGTGTGTATGCATGCATGTGTGTGTCACTAGTCAGTTTCAGCACAAACTTTAATAACTCAGAGGCCAACAGTTCAGTTACAATGCAGAAGTCAAGAAGTTTGCTCAGGAAGCTGGGAAATTATGCATCTCAGCAGAACATCACAGGAAGAGGGGAGTGTGTGTGTGGGTATTAACTCAGGAAATAGAATCTTAGTTTGCAGAAATGAACAACATTCCTGATTGGTTGGTGTTGGGGGGAGGAGGAGGAGAAGAAGAAGAAGAGGAGGAGGAGGAGGAGGAGGAGGAGGAGGAGGAGGAGGGGAGGGGGAGGGGGAGGAGGGGGAGGAGGAGGAGAAGAAAGAAAGAAAGAAAGAAAGAAAGAAAGAAAGAACCCCAGAATCCTAGAGGAAAGACAGGGTCAGAGCTGCTGGAACTGGAGAACTGACTGAGGAAGCAGATAAAAAAGACACACCTTCTAGTTAGGCTGCATTTACCCCTGGCTGATTACCTTATTGCTGATATCGTTTCTTGTGTTCTGTCTATGTGTGCGCATGGGTGTGTGTATCGATCTAGATTTAAAAAACATTTTCCTATTAACATTTTTCTTCAGGAAAAATAAATAAAATAAACATCATTATTTGAAATGTGGTCCCTTTTCTTTTTGGGTTACCCACCCATTACCAACTAGCCAACACAAGCCCCAAACTACTAAAAGTAGCTATCTGAGTCCCAGAGAGTTTTAAGGCTGTTTTGGTAGAGTCAACCGGGGTGTGTGTGTGATTTCCACCTGGTGGCAGTGGAAAAGGCCACAGCCAGGAAGTGAAGGGGAGAAAAAAATAGGGGGCATGCTATTCTGCCTGTTTTCCCATCCACACAAGGAACAGAGTGTGTCCAGTCCATGGTAATCATCATGCTTATTGAAAAAAGACCCCTTAACTACATCCAATGTAGTTCTGAGTTCATTTTGAAAAAGTGTAAGAGCCACTTTCTCACTATGGTACAGTTTTATTTCTTTATTTAATACCATTAGAACAGGAGTGGGGAACTATATCCTGGTAGATGATCCTCCCCTTTCCATGGGTCAAATGACATCTGTGGACAGAGTCACAACCTTGACAGTATTTGATACCCAGCCAATATGCCGGGAGGATGATCCACCTGGAACATTGGCCAGGATCTGTCTTTGCTGCATATGGGCATCCTCAAAAGGGAATGTCCCCAAGAATATTCATATGGGTTCCACAGTCCCCTAAGTTCTTCATTATCCTAATCTCTGGCTGCTTGAAGAGACAAACCAAAACCCTGACTCACTCGGAGGAATTATGCATTTTTTAAATAACTCTCTCCATGAAGGTGATAATGAAGGATGGCTGCCGCTCCCATCTGGGTTCTCTGGGTGCCCGCCCAGCCCCTGCCCCCACTCACACACTCCCAGACCCATGCTTGAGCTTCCTGCTGCACACTGAGCCACCCACACTCACCCGGGGCCTGTCTCAAGCACTGCGAGCACCATTTTGCAGGGAGCAAATGGCGATCGCGATATGTGCACATCTAGTTGTACGCAAAATGGCACTGTCAATGGCCCATAGATGAAAGATTACAGCAGGTTCTTGGCAGGCACAGCTCGTGGCATAGGCGGGGTGGGGCTCCGCCTGACTCCTGGACTGAATCAGGTGCCCACACCATCCCTAGCAATAATGTTCACTCCCTGATCGACATTGGGCCAGACACTATCTCTCAGCCCAATTTACTGTCAGGAGCACCCTAGTGGCCTCTTACAGTATGCTCCAATAGCCAACTCAAGACACAGACAAAAGGATTCTTTTCAAGGCTTTAATCCTTTTACAACTTAATGACTCTTTCAGATGCTAATCACCAGCAACTAAGCAATGAACAGCAGAGTGGCCTATGCTCCGGGTAGGCAGTTGATCCCCATTTGAAGGAGAATCACTTGAAGACCCTGAACTTATGGGCTAGGGAGAGATCCTCCCTCTTTCCATTGGGTCCATGGGAGGCGGCTGTTCCTTGCATGCCAAACGGGTGCTATGCCTCCTTTCCACACCCTCCATCACTCGTCACTCCCTGCGTCTGCGTCTAGCGTCTAGCAAGCCCCCCTCCCACACTTTCTCACTGCCAGGATCACTATGTATCTCAGGAATGCCGGCAGGAAGAATCTCTGCTGGCTGTTGTGCCTGTGAGGGATGAGCAAGCTCCTCTCCAATGGATTGTTGATCCTCCTCAGAATCAGAACTGCTCTGGGGTCCTATCAGCTCAGTTTCCACCCTGACATCTACCTCACAGGGTTGCTGTGAATGTTAAATGGACAAAGAATCATATAAACTGACCTGAGCTCCTAGGCAGAAAGCGAGGATAAAATCCAATAAATAGATAGATAGATAGATAGATAGATAGATAGATAGATAGATAGATAGATAGGCTAAGCAAATTCTAATTAATTCATTCTGAATCCAAAGGTTGCCCGTCCCATCCCGCTATTAGAATGTATAGGGTTAGGAACAACAGCAGTTAGCTGCAACTACGCTAAAGCCTTTGATTGTGTGGATCACAACAAACTGTGGCAAATTCTTAAAGTGATGGGAGTACCAGACCACCTTACCTGTCTCCTGAGAAACCTGTACGAGGGTCAAGAAGCAACAGTAAGAACCAGAAATGGAACAACCGATTGGTTCAAAATTGGGAAAGGAGTACGACAAGGCTGCATATTGTCACCCTGCTTATTTAACTTATATGCAGAGTACATCATGAGAAATGCCGGGTTGGATGAATCAGAGGTCGGAATTAAGATTGCTGGGAGAATTATCAACAACCTCCGATATGCAGACGATACCACCCGAATGGCAGAAAGCGAAGAGGATCTCAAGAGCCTCTTGTTGAGGGTGAAAGAGGAGAGTGCAAAAGCTGGTTTGAAACTCAACATTAAAAAAACGAAGATCATGGCATCTGGCCCCATCACTTCCTGGCATATAGAAGGGGAAGAAATGGAAGCAGTGACAGATTTTACTTTCTTGGGCTCCAAGATCACCGCAGACGGTGACTGTAGCCATGAAATTAAAAGACGCTTGCTCCTTGGGAGGAAAGCTATGGCAAACCTAGACAGCATAGTAAGAAGCAGAGACATCACCTTGCCGACAAAGGTCCGTCTAATCAAAGCTATGGTTTTCCCAGTAGTAATGTATGGCTGTGAGAGCTGGACTATAAGGAAGGCTGAGCGCCGAAGAATTGATGCTTTCGAACTGTGGTGCTGGAGAAGACTCTTACGAGTCCCCTGGACTGCAAGGAGGTCAAATCAGTCCATCCTAAAGGAAATCAACCCTGAGTGCTCATTGGAAGGACAGATACTGAAGCTGAAGCTCCAATATTTTGGCCACCTAATGCGAAGAGAAAACTCCCTGGAAAAGACCCTGATGCTGGGAAAGACTGAAGGCAAAAGGAGAAGGGTACGGCAGAGGATGAGATGGCTAGATAGCATCACGGATGCAATGAATATGAACTTGAGCACGCTCCGGGAGAGAGCGCAGGACAGGAAGGCCTGGCGTGCTATGGTCCATGGGGTCACGAAGAGTCGAACACGACTGAACGACTGAACAACAACAACAACAACAATGCGGCTGGCCCATTTGCTGACAGACTGAGAGGAGTGGTGTGTATGTATGTGTGATGCATTTGTGATGCACAAGTCTCCCAGAGCTAATAAATACCTTGCACCACATTAACTGCACAATTTGCTAATAAGAGCTGCTGACGTGATCCATGAAAATCATTCTGGCAGGCTAATTTTTTTTGGCAAGCATACAAATGTTTTATGGAACACATGTGGCCTATGAAAAATGGCCAATGAAAAGGTATTCCTCATCCCCCCCCCACTGCCCTGACTTGCCCATTCCATAAATGGTAAATTGAATAACATGTGCATTTTTATGCTTCTTTCTTTGTTTATCATATTCCAGGCTTCCTTAAGGGCCAATTTTCATGGACAGTGATGCAAAGTGTATCTTATAAGCATGTGCAAAAGAATCCCCCTGTCACAAGGAAAGTCACCAGCCTGCCCAAAACATGTTTAGTTTCTCTCAGAATTCCTCAAATATTTTGCCAAGCAGGGGCTGCACAGTCATTGTCACTTCAGATGGAATCCTGTGGCAATGAGAATGTGAATATTTCTCTTCCTTATGGAATATTTACTAGCTAACTGTAGTGAAAATCTCTTGGCATTTGCCTCACATTTCAGAGATTATGGTTGTTAATTTGGACCCTCACATTTTCTTTTGGGCAACATCTGGTGGCAACTCTCGCACAGCGTTCAAAATCTGGTGAACGAGACAGATTGAAAGCTCAATTCTCACATAACCCCATTCCCATATCATTGAAAATGTGGTTTGTCTTGTCCCCAATCACTTCTCATGGATGAGGTCACAAACTAACATCAGATGCACATGGTTTTTATTAAAATGTGCTAGGACTGTCGGGGCCCAGGTTTCTAAGTTATGTGTGATGAAACATGCCAATATAACAGGAAAATATACCATCCACAAAGACTTAGCATTCTGTTTGTTAATGGCAGCCAAAACAGTTCTAGCAAGTCACTGGAAAGCAGGGCTTTGTAAAAACCAGTTGGTTTGGCCTACCTGTATGATGGAAAAGCTTATCCATGAATGGCTGAATTCTTAATGATTTGATCACCTTTTCTGAAATGTCCTGAGGATCCAGTATATAATATATCCTTTGATTGAGATGATAGGTAGGTAGGTAGATAGATAGATAGATAGATAGATAGATAGATAGACAGACAGACAGACCGACCGACCGACCGACCGACTATGGTGCTGGTGTTGCTTTTAAACCATCTCAGCATGTTTCAGATCTGGTTGTTGTTATTATTGTTGCTGTTGCTGCATTGTTTACATGCATCTTTGCAAATTGATCTCAAAGGGGGGGAGTTTTATTTTGCTTCTTTTCTTCTGTTTGAAGAACCTCGTGTGGCGCAGAGTGGTAGGCAGCAGTATTGCAACAGAAACTCTCCCTACGACCTGAGTTCGATCCCAGCAGAAGCCGGGTCCTGGGTAGCCAGCTCAGGTCGACTCAGCCTTCCATCCTTCCGAGGTCGGTAAAATGAGTACCCAGCTTGCTGGGGGAAAGGTAGTCACGACTGGGAAAGGCAATGGCAAACCACCCCGCTATAGTCTGCCATGAAAATGCCAGTGCAAGCGGCGTCCCTCTAGGAGTCAGCAATGACTTGGTGCTTGCACAGGAGGAACCTTTCCTTTCCTTCTCCCGTTCAGCAGTTTGATACTTTATGGGTATAGATTTCTCTTTCACGATTAACAGAGCAATCCTACTCCCTGATGAAGGTCAGCATAGTGGGGTTTGGATGGGGTGGCAGTGCTGTCATGGAGGCCCCTGGTATGCCCTCAAAAAGCTTTCAGGTACACTACCCAGCAGAAACACGGGTCACTCCAGGGGTTTGTCAGGGGAGGTATTGGATCCACTGGATCCAAACCCACCTACTCCCCTGACAAACCTTGAGACTGAGCCCTTCACCTGCATCAACCTAGAGCTGCTATAGGTATTTCTCCTTCCATCAGATTCAATAGACGGAAGGGAAAAATTGAATAAAAAAATGGTAGAAACTGGAGTGAGGGGGAACTGCTGTTATGAATGTGAATGATGTGAACTTGCCAGTGGCTGTTTAAAGGCAGCCGCCGGCGAGATCACATCACTCCAGTGCTGAAGGAGTTGTACTGGTTGCCAGTTGTTTTCTGGGCCAAATTCAAGGTGTTGGTTTTGACCTTTAAAACCCTATATGGTTCCAGCCCAGCCTATCTTAAGGAGCGCTTCCAGCAACACTAGACTGGCCACTTAACAAGATCAGCCTCGGATGGTCTTCTCTCTGTCCCATCAGGCAGGACAGCTAGACTGGTGGGGACAAGGGAGAGGGCCTTCTCTGTGGTGGCCCCCACTCTGTGGAACTCCCCCCCTAGGGAACTCCGCCTTCCCCGTTTTTAATGATCTTCCACCACACATTAAAAACATGGTTGTTCAGGCAGGCATTTGGGGTCAGTTAGGGTATTTTTAGAAATAGGATTTTTTTAATGCAGAATTTTATTGTTTTAAACTGTTTTGTTGTTGTACATCTCCCAGAGTGGCTGGGTGACCAGCCCGATGGGCGATTAATAAATTTAATAAATAACTAAATAAAAACAAAATAAATTTCCACGGCTCTGGATGTGGCAGGGACGCCATTGTGGATCCCCACCCAAATTTATTTAGCTGTTATATTCACTGGACCTGGTGACTCCGATATCAGACAGTGGATATCCAAGCAGTGGATATCCAACCAGTGGATATCCAGATATCCAGACAGTACAGGCTAGTGACTCTGATATCACTGGGGTGGTGAATCTGCTCTGGGTTTCAGTCAGAATCTAAAGGAGCTCTCCAAGGTTCAGAAGAAGAGAAAGAAAGAAAGAAAGAAAGAAAGAAAGAAAGAAAGAAAGATGCACGATAAAGAGGATCCATCAGAGATCTCTACTTCTTTACTACTTCTTCAAGCTATATTAGACCTTGGGCCCTCTCCTTTGGAGGAAGTTGGAAACTTTCAGTATTTGGAGAAAAAGGTGCCTTCATTTTTTGACTGTCTGGAGAAAAGAAAATAATAGGCTTTAATCCATGGCTGTTGGTGGAAACAAACTGCAAACATACTTCTGTGCAGCAATGTCAGCAGAAGTCTTACATAATGACTGGGAGGTGAAGGAATTCTGTAACATTGAATGAGCTGAGAATGAATATAACCTGGAAGGTACAGGCAGACAAGATGTTTTTGGGTACCGTACCGTGCAGCCAGCCCATCAGTTTACACCCCTTATTTTCCCAAGGAGACCTGCCATTACACACCACGCAATCACAACATGCTGAGGGAGGGGTGGATCAGTTGCAAGATTGAGCAATGTGCTAATGATAGACCACCTGGTGATAAAACCAGGGGTTAGTGGTCATGAGAAATGTCAATTCATCATCACCACCACCAGGGAAATTGAAACCTATCTTCACTGGTATTCAACACAAGTAACTATACTGTCTACTCAGGTGGAACAGATGAATGAAGATCAGATCCTTGCAGCCAACCCCGCCCCCCAACCCAAACCCAAACCAAACCAAGAGAGAAAAAACAAACAAGCAGGGTTATCCATGCTGTTTTTTTAAAAGAATGTTGAAGAGACTGAAGAGTAAACATGTCAAGAAAGAAAGCCTTTATCCCAGTCATAATAATAATAATAAGCCATAAATCATTCCTATACAAATAATAATACTTAGCAATTATAGAGCATATTTAAGTGTGCTTTATGTACACTGGGTTGGATCCAGAATTAGTCAGAATAGGCCCATCAAAGTCAATGAGACTTAAGCTAGTCATGATGAATATTCCATTGATTTCAATGGGTCTAATCTATGTATGACTAAGGGCATAGTCCAATTCATGTTTAGACAGAAAAAAGTCCTACAAAAAGGACCCAGCACAGTTGGCTGGGGAATGCTGGGAGATGTAGGGTTTTGTTTTTGTTTTTTTGTCTAAACATGCATAGGATTGGAACCTAAACCTGGATCCAACCCATAATCTCAGTACTGATGTGTGAATCAGCAAAACCTAGGGATGTCAGAGAATTCTGCCACAGATCTCAGTGAGGCAAAATGCCAGTGCTTTCAGCCCCCCGAAATCCATGGCGGAACCCCCCACTACCCCGCGAAAGGCACGTGAAATGGAGCACTTAACTGGTGCCATTCACTCTGCTTTGAATAGTGGCCTCCTCGCTGGCTGGCTCCGTACAGCAAGCAGTACAGCCACCATTGCCTAGGGATGGGGGAGAATTTCTCCCCGAAACTTCGGGGGGCCGAGCGCCAACGCATTCGGTCTTCCGAAGGTTGTTCGGGGAGAACTTCTCCGCACCCCCTGCCCCCCCCCCGGGATGGGACTTACCTTTCACGAATGTCCCTCCCGGCGGCGGGTCCCGGCGGCGGTTCGACAGGTCTTCGTCAGGGGCGGGGGCGGCAGCCGGTCTTTCAACTGGCTGCCGCCGCCGCCATTACAAGCAAAGTAAAAAAAAGAAAAACGCCCCTGTGATAGGCTACGTGACGATTAACGTAGCCTATCACGGCTAGATTTGCGAAGTCAGCCGTGATAGGCTACGTTAATCGTCACGTAGCCTATCACGGGTGACTTAAAAAAAAAAAAAAAAAAGAGCGTACGGCTAATGGCGGCCCCCATAGGGAGCCTCCATTCGCGTTCCTTATTTAGTCCCTGTAGTCTACGTAAAGATTTACGTAGACTAGAGCGAAAATAAGGACAACGCAAATAGCGTTGCCCTTATTTTTGTCATAGTCTACGTAAATCTTTACGTAGACTACAGCGACCAAATAAGGAACGCGAATGGCGGCTCCCTATGGGGGCAGCCATTTGCGTACGTGATTTTTTTTTTTTAAGTCACCCGTGATAGGCTACGTGACGATTAACGTAGCCTATCACAGCTGACTTTGCAGATCTAGCCGTGATAGGCTATGTTAATCATCACGTAGCCTATCACGGGGCGTTTTTTGTTTTTTTTTACTTTTCTTTTGAAGTTTGCGGCCAGGGAGACGGGGCGCTTCTCCCTGGCCTGAATTTCAGTCGGGCGAGGTGGGAAGCCTACCCCCCGGCCTGAATTTCGGCCGGGCGAGGCGGGAAGCCTCCCCCCCCGGCCTGAACTTTGGGGGGAGCAGCAAAGTGCCTCCCCCCCACTGTGAAGCAAGCTGCGAGACCAGGTAAGTGACTTTCATGCACCCCTACCATTGCCATGCCATATCGCTGAGCACTCACTGCAAGAAGGGATCTGGACGGAAATCGCATATTCTTAGGGATGTCAGAGAATTCCGCTATAGATCTTGGTGAGGCCGAATGCCAGTGCATTCGGCCCCCTGAAATCTGTGGCAGAATGAAGCCCCCCACCCCACCACTCTGCGAAAGGCATGCAAAACGGGACACTTACCTGGTGCCATTCGTGCTGCTTTGCGAATGGTGGCCGCGTTTGCGGCCGCCATTCACTTCCCTATTTTTGCCATAATAGGCTACGTAAATACTTACGTAGCCTATGACGGCTAATGCAGGGATGCCATTTGCATCCATGTGGAGGCTGTGATAGGCTATGTAAATACTTACGTAGCCTATCACAGTGAAAGACAGGGGCGCAAATGGCGGCTGCTATGCCATTTGCGTCCCTGGTTTTTTTTGCTGTGATAGGCTACGTAAATATTTATGTAGCCTATCACAGCCAAAAACCAGGAACATAAATGTTGCCATGGAGCAGAGCCAGCTGGGTTAGGATTTCGGGGGGAGGTGTGGAGCGCCTCCCCCCCACCGTGAATCACCCTGAAAAAGTGACTTTCGTACATCCCTACATCTGCTATGCCATTTTGCAGCTGTAAAGGTCTTAGATTAAGCTAAATGCAGCTGTAAATGGCTGCATTTAGGTCAATCTGAAAGCTTTACGGCCACAAATGGCATCTACTATGCCATTTGCATCCCTGTTTTTTCACGCGATAGGCTACGCATTTATATTTATGTAGATATTTGCATAGCCTATTGTGTGAAAAAACAGGGACACAAATGGCATAGTGGATACGTCCTGATCCCTTCCTGCAGTGAGTGCTCAGTGATACGGCACAGTAATGGCGGCTGTATTGCTTGCTGTAAGGAGCCAGCCGGTGAGGAGGATCTAGCTCTGTGTTTGTCTGGCGGGAGGCGGAGGTAGGTGGACCCATTCCTCCATGGACTCTGGAGGCCGGATTCCAATGGAATCCATGGCTGGAGTCACCATGGAGTGGAGCCGACCAGTGAGGATTCTGGGGGGAGGAATGGATCGCCTCCCCACCCCCTGCAGACCCCTCCCCCAGACTGGCAGGTAGGGGATTCATACATCCCTAGATGTGATCACGCCGGCGGCTGCGTTTAATCAGGCGAGCCGCAGCGTTCCGTACCAGCTGCAGCTTCCAAACTGTGTTCAAGGGTAACTCCACATAGAGCGCATTATAGTAGTCTAGACGAGAGGAGACTACCGATGGGAGCATGTACTACCGATGGGAGCAGATGGTTGGGAAGGTAGTGGTGCAGCCGCTGTATCAGATAGAGTTGGTACAGCGCTGTCTGGCTCACAGCTGACATCTGAGCCTCCATGGACAGGTGGGAGTCTAAAATAACCCCCAGGCTGCGGATCTGGTCTTTCAAGGGTAGCTGTACCCTATTCAACACCAGGTCAACATCCCCCAACCTCCTCTTGTCTCCCACCAAAGTACCTCGGTCTTCTCAGGGTTCAGCTTCAGCTTATTCCTCCCCATCCATCCACTCACTGTCTCCAGACATTTGGACAGGGATTCTATGGCCAACCTTGGTGAAGATTTAAAGGAGAAGTAGAGCTTTGCAAATCACGGCTAGATTTGCAAAGTCAGCCGTGATAGGCTACGTAAATCGTCACGTAGCCTATCACGGGTGACTTTTTTTTTAAAAAAAAAAAGCGCGTACGACTAATGGCGGCCCCCATAGGGAGCCGCCATTCGCGTCCCTTATTTGGTCGCTGTAGTCTACGTAAAGATTACGTAGACTACGGCGAAAATACGGGCAACGCTATTTGCGTCGCCCTTATTTTCGCCGTAGTCTATGTAAATCTTTATGTAGACTACAGCTACCAAATAAGGAACGTGAATGGCGGCTCCCTATCGGGGCCGCCATTTGCGTACGTGCTTTTTTTTTTTAAGTCACCCATGATAGGCTACGTGACAATTAACGTAGCCTATCATGGCTGACTTTGCAGATCTAGCCGTGATAGGCTACGTAAATCATTACGTAGCCTATCACAGGGCTTTTTTTTTTTTTTTTTACTTTTCTGTTGAAGTTCGCAGCCGGGGAGATGGGGCGCTTCTCCCCGGCCTGAATTTCGGCCTGGGGCAAGGCGGGAAGCCTCCCCACCGGCCTGAATTTCAGCCGGGCGAGGCGGGAAGACACCCCCCGCTCGCATGAACTTCGGGGGGAGAGGCGAAGCACCTCCCCCCCACCGCGAAAAAAGCTGCAGGACAAGGTAAGTCCCTTTTGTACATCCCTAGGTACCTGCCAGAGAGGAAGGACCGGTACCACCATAATATGGTGTCTCCAATGCCCAACCTTTCCAGGCGGTCCAGGAGGATACCGTGGTCAATGGTATCAAAAGCTGCTGAGCAGTTGAGGAGAACAAGGAAGGAGCATTCAGCCATATCCAAAGCCCTCCTCATATCATCCACCAAAGTGATCAAGGCCCTTTCTGTCCCATGACCAGGCCTGAAGCCTGTTTGAAATGGGTCTAGATAATTGGTTTCTTCCAAGTGTGCCTTCAACTGCATTGCCACCACCCACTGAATCACCTTGCCCCAAAATGGCAGATTCAAAACTGTGTGAAAGTTGTTCAGAACTTGGGAATCCAAGGAGGGTTTTTTTTAAAGCAATCTAATGCCCCAATGATTGCAGCATTCCACCCACCCACCAGGGTCTCAACTGAGTGGCCATTTGCGTGCTCCAAAGAATCCCTAAGCACATTCAGGAATACATTCAGATCCATAACATGCCTGGGACGGACCATTTTAATGGGTTCTCTGCCCCTGCAGAAGGGTTGTGGAACCGAAAAGTCCAACATCACCAGATAGTGATCTGACCATGACAAGGGGGTGGTGGATATACCCCCAACTTCCAGATCACTCCCTGATTCTCCAGAAACAGACACAAGGTCTAGCGCATGACTGGCTACATGGGTGGGCCCAGTTGGAATAGGGTGCAGCTCCCAGGACTTCATAGTCTCCATGAAGTCCCGAGGTGCCCCCGTGAAGACGGCTTCTGAATGTACATTGAAGTCCCCCAACACCAATAAGAGACCACCTGAAGCACCTTGGCCAGGGAGTCAGTCATGCAGCGGGGGGGGGGTACATGAGCAGAAACCCCAGGCTGCCCTTTGGGCCCAACCTTTGGGCCCAACCTCCAGTCCAGGCACTCAGTAACCTTGGTCTCCTGGAGAGGGGGTCTGGTGAAGACCAAGGACTCCCAGTAGATAACAGCCACTCCCCCTCCCCGATCCCCAGCTCTCTGTGTGTACAAATATCCAGCTGGACACATGGCCACCAGAGTTGGAGCAGTGGGCTCAGCCAGCCAGGTCTCTGTAATACATCCCAGGTCTGCACCCTCATCCAGGATCATGGAGGAGGGATGTTTTCTGGGTAACAGACCTGGCATTGCAGAGCAGTAGATGAAGGCCAGAAGATGGAGTCATGCCTCCCCCAGCCTTCCTCTGGCTCTGGGCAGGCCTGGAACAGGGGACAGATATTACGCATCTCTCCCTTGTTCCCCTTACCTGGCATGGCCTACCCCTAGCACCCTGCCGGTGCCTGCCGCCCAGCCTCGGTATGTTCTGGCTGCAACACTCCCCCCCCTTCCTCTGTCAGGTGGACACATGCCCCCTCGCTCCCGCCTATCAGGCAGGCTACCAACCCCTAAAAACACAACAGAATCCCCCCCCCCAAACCCACCCCCCACCAACAGTTAAAAAATAAATAAAAACAATACAATACAATTCTGCCCCAAAGCTTGTTGTGACTCATGTCCATATCAGATTGCAAGCTTTGTTGTTGTTTTCACATCGATATTCGTGTGTATTTTAGTGCACATTTCTCAAAAAAAACCACCTTTCCCGAATGTCCCTCCTGGCGGCGGGTCCCGGCAGCGGTTCGTCAGGTCTTCGACAGGGGCAGAGGCGGCAGCCGGTATTTCGACCGGCTGCTGCCGCCGCCATTCCAATAAAAGTAAAAAAAAACAAAACGCCCCCGTGATAGGCTACGTGACGATTAACGTAGCCTATCACGGCTAGATTTGCAAAGTCAGCCGTGATAGGCTACGTTAATCGTCACGTAGCCTATCACGGGTGAATTAAAAAAAAAAAAAAAAGCACGTACGGCTAATGGTGGCCCCCATAGGGAGCCGCCATTCGCGTTCCTTATTTGGTCTCTGTAGTCTACGTAAAGATTACGTAGACTACAGCGAAAATAAGGGCAACGCTATTTGCGTTGCCCTTATTTTCGCCATAGTCTATGTAAAGGTTTACGTAGACTACAGCGACCAAATAAGGAACGCGAATGGTGGCTCCCTATGGTGGCCGCCATTTGCGTACGCGCTTTTTTTTTTTAAAGTCACCCGTGATAGGCTATGTGATGATTTACATAGCCTATCACGGCTGACTTTGCAGATCTAGCCATGATAGGCTACATGAATCGTCATGTAGCCTATCACGGGGGCGTGTTTTTTTTAAAAAAACTTTTTATTTCGCGGCCGGGCGAGGCGAGGCGCCTCCTCCCCGGCCTGAATTTTGGCCGGGCGAGGCGGGAAGCCTCCCCCCCTGGCCTGAACTTCGGGGGGAGCAGCGAAGCGCCTCCCCCCCACCGCTAAGCAAGCTGCGAGACCAGGTAAGTGGCTTTTGTGCACTCCTATCCATGAATCGCTTTGCAAACTCGGAATTTCAAATGTTCGGACTTTCACCACAGATTGCATTTGGGACTGCATTTACTGCATTTAGTGCAAACTGGGAAATTTTAGTCAAAAATGAACTGAACCACATTTCTCATACATCCCTACATCTCACTTAGCCTTAGAGCCCTCTAAGGCTGTACATTAAAGGAGGCTCACTGGCTCCTGCTTGGGAAGAAGGAATCATAGAATCATAGAATAGTAGGGTTGGAAGGGGCCTACAAGACCATCGAGTCCAGAGCCCTGCTCAATGCAGGAACCCAAGTCAGGGCATCCCTGACAGATGGCTGCCCAGCCTCATCTTGAATGCCTCCAGTGTGGGAGAGCCCACCGCCTCCCTAGGGAATTGGTTCCATTGCCGAATTGCTTTAATGGTCAGGAAATTTTTCCTGATGTTCAGCGGGAATCTGGCTTCCTGTCACTTGAGCCCATTATTCCGTGTTCTGCACTCTGGGATGATCGAGAAGAGATCCTGGACTTCCTCTCTGTGACAACCTTTCAAGTCCTTGAAGAGCGCTATCATATCTCCCCTCAGTCTTCTCTTCTCAAGGCTAAACAGGCCCAGTTCTTTCAGTATCTCCTCATAGGGCTTTGTTTCCAGTCCCCTGATCATCTTTGTTGCCCTCCTCTGAACCCTCTCCAGCTTGTCTGCATCCTTCTTCAGGTGCGGTGCCCAGAACTGGACACAGTACTCAAGATGAGGCCTAACCAGTGCTGAGTAGAGGGGAACAAGTACTTCCTGGGATTTGGAAGCTATGCTTCTATGAATGCAGCCCAAAAGAGCATTTGCCTTTTTTGCAGCCACATCACATTGTTGGCTCATATTCAGCTTGTGTGATCAACAACAATTCCAAGATCCTTCTCCCTTGTAATGTTGTTGAGCCACATATCCCCCATCTTGTAACTGTGCATTTGGTTTCTTTTTCCTACTGGTGCAGAACTTGGCATTTATCCCTATTAAATGTCATTGTGCTGTTTTCTGCCCAGCGCTCCAGTCTATCAAGATCACTTTGAATTTTGTTTCTGTCTTCCAAAGTATTAGGTATCCCGCCCAATTTTGTGTCCTCTGCCAATTTGATCAGCATTCCCTGCTCCTCCTCCTCCAAGTCATTAATAAAAGCGTTGAAGAGAACTGAGCCCAGGACTGAGCCCTGCGGTACCCCACTCGTTACCTCTCCCCAGTTGGAGAAGATCCCATTGATAAGCACTCTTTGAGTCCGATTCTGTAGCCAACTGTGGATCCACATGATCGTTGTTTCATCTAGCCCACTTTGAGGTAGTTTGCTCATCAGGATATCATGGGGCACTTTGTCGAAAGCTTTGCTGAAGTCGAGGTATATGATGTCCGCAGCATTCCCACGGTCCACAAGGGAGGTGACCTGATCAAAAAATGAGATCAGATTCATCTGGCAGGATTTGTTCTTGACAAATCCATGTTGGCTTCGAGTAATCACGGCATTGTTTTCAAGGTGCTTCCAGATGGATTGCTTTATCATCTGCTCCAGGATTTTCCCAGGGATTGATGTCAGATTGACTGGTCTGTAGTTCCCAGGTTCCTCCTTTTTTTTTTTTGCCCTTTTTGAAGATAGGGGCAACATTAGCCCTCCTGCAGTCATCTGGCACTTCACCCGTCCTCCATGATTTCTCAGAGATAATAGACAGTGGTTCTGAGAGTTCTTATGCCAGTTTCTTTATTCCTCTAGGGTGCAGTTCACCTGGCCCTGGAGATTTGAACTCATTCAAAGTAATTAGGTGTTCCTTGACCATATGTCTATTGATCTCAAGCTGCAATCCTGCCCCTTCTGCCTGTACTTTGCCTTTGCCAGGGGTGTCATAGATCCTCTTTTGGGAGAAGACTGGTCCAAAGTAGGAATTGAGCACCTCTGCCTTTTCTTTGTCATCTGTTATCATTTTGCCATCCTTATTTAATAGCTGAACCACCATTTCTTTCCTCTTTTTGTTGCTTTTAGCATCCATCACAAACCTCAGCTCATTCTCAGCTTTAGCGTTCCTGACACCATTCCTGCAGTTCTGTGCTACCTGCCTGTACTCTTCCTTTGTTGCTTGACCTTCCTTCCACTTCCTGTATGTGTAGGGATGTCAGAGAATTCCGTGACGGATTCCAGTGAGGCTGGATTCTTTAGAATCCGCCCCCCTGGAATCCATGGCGGAATGGACTCCCACCCCCCGCCACCCCGCGGAATCCCTCTGGGGCGGAACTTACCTGGGGTGGCTCCGGCGGTGGCAGCGGCTCCGGTGGTGGCTCCGGCGATGGTGGCAGCTCCAGCTGGTCTCCTGGCTGGCCGCAGCCAGGCTGCTGCAGCCGCTATTTGAGTTCTTGCAGCCATGATAGGCTATGTAACTATTTACGTAGCCTATCACAGTAAAGGCAGCCACGCAGCCATGTGGAATAGAGCCGGCCGGGGAGGATTCCGGGGGGAGGGATGGAGCACCTCCCCCCCACCGCGGATGTCTCGGCATGGAGTCAGGTAAGGGATTCGTACATCCCTATGTATGTGTAAATTTTTTTGTTTTCTGGTCATCTCTAAGCTTTTTGTGAAGCCACATTGACTTCTTCTGTTGTCTTCCACCTTTTTTTCTTGTTGGAATTGTTTGTAATTGTGCCTTGAGAAGTTCCTTTTTTAAAAACTCCCACCCATCTTGGACTCCTTGTTAGAGTCGCTTGCCATGGGACCTTACTGATTATTGTTCTGAGTTTATTAAAATCAGCTTTCCTAAAATCCAGGGTACACGTTTGGCTACACTCGGGTTTTGCTTCCCTTAGAAGCAAGAACTCAAGTATCACATGGTCGCTTTCCCCCAGAGGTTCTGTAACTGCTACTTTATCCACTAAGTCATCTCTGTTGGCTAGGATCAAGTCAAGGATAGCTGATCCTCTAGTTCCTTCCTCTACTTTCTGTAGGAGGAAGTTATCCACCACCCAAGTCAGGAATTTCCTGGAGGGGCCATGTTTTGCAGAATTTGTCTCCCAACAAATATCAGGGAAATTGAAGTCCCCCATTACTACTACATCATGCTTCCTTGAAACATTGGCCATTTGCTTTTCAAAAGTTTCATCCCCGTCTTCTCCTTGATTGGGTGGCTGGTAGTAGACTCGAACCACCATGTCCCTTTTTATTCTTTGCTCCATTTATTTTAACCCAGATGCTCTTGATGGGACTATCAAGCTCATTCTCTGGTATTTCCGTGCAGAGATATGTATTTTTAACATATAGTTAAAGGTTGAAGTTGAAGGTTCAATCCCCAATGCCTCCAGTTAAAAGATTCTCAGGTAGAACACAATGGAAATTACTCCTGAGAATGTGGCTAGCCACTGTGAGGCGGGAATAGAGATGGGGCTAGATGCACAAATACGGTAAGGCATTTCCCTCTCTCTGTTTCTGTCCAGCTTCTGATGATCACAGGGTAAAACAAACACACAAACAAGACAATAACTTGCAAAATTACCCACAGCACAGTGTGGGCTACCATGTCATCCGAACCCAGCATGCAATGAAGCAGGGGCAGCTTCGTACCTACCCTACAACCCCTACTGCACACTGTTGGTTGTAGGATGGGTATTAAGCCATTAGTACAAAAGTCTTACCTGGCTCTGTGCTGGGCAATCCGCAGTGGGGGGGGAAGCACTCCATCCCTCCCCCCGGAATCATCCCCAGCTGGCTCCGCTCCGTGGCGACTCTGCGGAGCCGCCAGCCAGGGCCGCCCGGAGCCGGACATCCGGCCGCTGGGCTGTGCAGGGATACAAATGGCAGCCGCCGTAGCCGCCACCATTTGCGTCCGTGTCTTTAGCCATGATAGGCTATGTATATATTTACGTAGCCTATCACAGCAAAAGACGGGGGCAAATGGTGGCCGCTACTCCAGTTGCGCCCCGTCTTTTGCTGTGATAGACTATGTAAATATATATGTAGCCTATCACAGCTAAAGACATGGACGCAAATGGCGGTGGCTACAGCAGCCACCATTTGAGTTCCTTCCTATTGGAAGGAACGCAAATGGCGTCCCTGTGTTACCTGTGATAGGCTACGTAAATACTTATGTAGCCTATCACGGCCATTCGAAAGAGGCAAATGGCGGCCGTAGATGCGGCCGCCATTCGAGGAGCACTGGAACGGCCTACAAAGGTAGGCTCCATTCCGGGCCCATTTTGCAGGGTGGTGGGGCGGGTGGCTTCGTTTCGCCATGGATCCCGGGGGGCCGAATGCTCTGGCATTCGGCCTTCCTGGAATCCGTGGCAAAATTCTCCAACATCCCTATAAGCCATCCCCACCACGCTGCATGCCGGAGCATGTGCAGGAGCGGGGGAGAAGCCATTATTGCTTCTTTTACCCCCGTGATCATCTGAACACCCCTCCCGTGTGTGTGTGTGTGTGTGTGTGTGTGTGAGAGAGAGAGAGAGAGAGAGAGGGATTTTTAAAAATGCATTCTTTTTTTTAAAAAAATGCATTCTTTTCTTTTTTAAAAAAGGGGAAAAAATAAGTATCAGTACAGAACATGATAACCATGCTAAGAAAGAGGACTAATTTCTTAAATTTGTTGGGGAAGGGGGGGGTGTAACCTTCCCCAGAGTCGTCATTTTCCTACTTTCACTTCTCAGCTGAAAAGCAGTCCCAGACGCCCAGAAAAGTGTTTAAACAGTTTCCACGGTATGAAACCATATACTCAGTGGGATGCACAAACTCCACGCTGATTTCATGAGAAAACTATTTTCCTGGTTTCACCTTTTCTTTCATGAATCCAAATGTTTTACATAATGCAGAAGATTCATCTCCCCTCTTTCCCATTACCTCTTCTCTGTTTCTGCCACAGTCCCCCCATGGAATAAGCACATAAATGAAGAAACATTGGAAGAGGGTGTGCTTTTTTTCTTTTTCTTTGAGTGAATGAAAGAGTGGAAAATAACATGGAGTTTGCTCAGAGTAACAGTTGTATCAAACAAGCTGTAGCCTGTGGTCCTTGGAAGTATTTTCACAGCACCATGATTGCTCATTTCTCCCCAGCTGTCTGTGATAAAGGTTCATATGCAGTTTTGTGTATAATTATATGAGGTTGTGCAAGCAAAACCAGGCAGCCAGGATGATGGGAGTGTGCCATTCTCTGCACACTTGTTATGGGCCCAGGTTTTCCAAAAAAAAGAAAAAGTAGACTAAATAAGGTTCCTTTCATTAAAATGGGATTTATTTGTGGTTCAATAGCCCAGGGGCTATAGAGAACAGGGTATCCCGCCATTGGGTCAAACACAGCCGTGAGCTTTTGCCATTTAATTATATGGTTTCTGACACCTAACCAGACTTTTCTTTTTCTTTTTCTTTTTTTAAATGCAGAGAAATGATGCAATGGCAACAAAAAAATTCCTATCCCAGATGGACAAAGTATAAACATTCAGATGCAAAGGGATCTGGATTAGTGTTCTGGCTGATGTAGCGTGATTTGAACCACACTTTTGCTGGATTTTATTGGCACCTGAATTAGAAATTATTAATCCAAATGGAGATTTGGTCATACACATAATTTTTTGTGAAAGCAGATGGATCATTAATATGGGGCATGTTTTCCCCCTGCCCCAACCTCCCCAGGGAAGGATGGAGTCAGATCAAAACTCCCCACCCCCACCCCACCCCACCCCAGCGCGTGCACACACACACACACACACACACACACGTCTTCGGCTCAATTCCTTACCCAGAAAGGGGCAGTACACCTCCTTTGTTTGCGAGGGAGCAAATGAGCAGAAATGAGGGTTTGTTCCACTGAAATAATTGTTCATAACTTCAGAATATGAATGTTAACTTCTGACTTCCAGGGCTCCTTCACACCAGGCTTTTATCCTTTGACTGAGATGGCTCCTTCACGGACATTTGCAGGCTCTTTACATGACGCCGTGATCATTCAAGGCGTCTCCTGCACTAAATGCCTTTTGTTCCATTTTTAAATAGATCGCAGATAATGAGCTCTCAAATTACTCCGTTGTGTTCTGGTTCAGTTTCCTCCATCAGAAGAGCAAAAGCAGGAAGAAGAGGAGCGAGATCAGTGAAAGATAGTGGAAGACTGAGATACAGGGAGAAGGGAGTGAGGAAAGGGAGCGCATGTAAAGGGAGTCAGTTGTGATCCTGCATTTAAAACAGAAGCAGAAAGCCTTGTTTTAAATGCAGGATTTTAGTAGGGGTGGACGAAAGTCACTTACCTTTTCTCGCAGCTTGTTCGCGGTGGGGGGGAGTGCTTCGCTGCTCCCCCCGCGAAGTTCAGGCCAGGGGGGGAGGCTTCCCGCCTCGCCCGGCCAAAATTCAGGCCGGGGAGGAGGCGCCTCGCCTCGCCCGGCCACGAACGCGGAAGTAAAGAGAAAAAAAAAAGTCCCCTGATAGGCTACGTGACGATTCACGTAGCCTATCACGGCTAGATCTGCAAAGTCAGCTGTGATAGGCTACGTCAATCATCACGTAGCCTATCACGGGTGACTTAAAAAAAAAAAAAAGCGCGTACACGAATGGCGGCCCCCATAGGGAGCCGCCATTCCCGTTTCTTATTTGGTCGCTGTAGTCTACGTAAACATTTACGTAGACTACAGCAACTAAATAAGGAACGTGAATGGCGGCTCCCTATGGGGGCCGCCATTATCCGTACACACTTTTTTTTTTTTAAGTCACCCGTGATAGGCTACGTGACGATTCACGTAGCCTATCACGGCTGACTTTGCAAATCTAGCCGTGATAGGCTACGTGAATCGTCACGTAGCCTATCAGGGGAGGTTTTTTTTTTCTTTCATTGCAATGGCGGGGGCGGCAGCCGGTCGAAAGACCGGCTGCCGCTTCCGCCCCGCTCGAACACCCGACGAACCGCCAGCCGGACCCGCCGCCGGGAGGGACATTCAGGGAAGGTAAGTCCCGTCCCGGGGGGGTGTGCGGGGTGCGGGGGGGTGCAGAGGATTTCTCCCTGAAACATGTTCGGGGGGCCGAACACGTTGGCGCTCGGCCCCCCGAAGTTTCGGGGAGAAATTCTCCTCCATCCCTAGATTTTAGGCTGGTGTAGAGATGCCCTAAATCTATACTTAAGGGATACTAAATAAGAAAATTATAGTGTAAGGAAGCCAGTCCTGGTTTCAAGATGCTAGGGAACCCCCAGCCAAGGTACAACCCAAGGACTGCTTAACTAGCAAGTAGGGATGTACGAAAGTCACTTACCTTTCCATGGTTTATGTTCATGGTGGGGGGGAGGCATTCCGTCCCTCCCCCCAGAATCCTCGACAGGGGGGGAGGCGATCCGTTCCCCCCCCCCCGGAATCCTCGACGGCCGGCTGTGCTCCTCGGCGGCTCTGTGGAGCAGCCGGCCAGGCCCAGGCCAGAGCCATCCGCAGCTGGATTTCCGGCCGCGGAGGGCTCTGGGTAAAACAACAACAACAAAAAACCGCGTATGTAAATGGCGGCGGCTATGCAAATGGCTGCCATTTGCGTTCCTTATTTTTCGCCGTCTTAGTCTACGTAAATATTTACGTAGACTATTACGGCGAAAATAAAGGGGAACACAAATAGCGTAGCAGGCGCTATTTGCATCCCTTTTTGATTCGCCGTTTTAGCCTACGTAAATATTTATGTAGACTAAGATGGCAAAAAATAAGGAATGCAAATGGTGGCGGCTGTAGCCACCACCATTTGCGTACGCGTTTTTTTTTTTAACCCAGCAGTGATAGGCTACGTAAATCTTTACATAGCCTATCACGTCCCTGTAAAAAAAACAAAAACAAACCAACAACCTCCAGACTGCAAATGGTGGTGGCAGCAGCCGGTCGGAAGACCAGCCGCCTCCATCGAAGCTGCCGCCGGAGCTGCCGCCGCCTGGAACATCCGCCCCAGGTAAGTCTCATCCCAGGGGGGATCCATGGGGGGGGCAGGGGGGGCAGGCCGTTCCGCCACAGATTTCAGGGGGCCAAATGCACTGGCATTCGGCCTCACCGAGATCCGTGGCGGAATTCTCTGACATCCCTACTAGCAAGCGGCATGTGAGGTCAGGGTCAGGGCTTCTGGCTGACCCAAGCCCAGGGGAGACCTATTTTGAGGAGGTGGATTGGGATTCCTCAGCATATGCCACACCCACACAAGAAACCGGGCAACCTGAGCAGTTCCATTGCAGGGATTCCTTGCTTGAGGTCCCAAAGAACCCTTTCCACCCCATCCCAAGCCCTGCTGGGGTTCCTGACTCTCTTCTGTCATCCTATGGCTCACCAGAGAACTAGCAGTGATGGACCAGGTGGAACGTTCAGAATTGTTGTGGGAGTGCCCGTATGGTGGCCGATGTCATACAACCCTTTTACCCAGGGCTTACTCAGGAGAAAAGGTCTACTTGGGGGCAAGGGTCAACTCATAAGGAGGAAGGCCCAGCTGTCACCATTGCAGAAGCAGAGCCAGCTGCAATTGGTGAACTAGGGACAGCCAGTATATCAGCCTTTAGTCCTTTGCCCAACTATTGCTGGTTTAGCTGAGCTTGTTGATCCAGCTGTCACTGTGTGCTCAGGAAAGCCAGGAAAACTGAGTGCACACCCAAGAGTCCTCTGCCTGGTGTCTCATATAATCAACCAAGACACGTGCAGCTTTTTTGGTGGGGGAGGAAAAGTGTCCTCCCAATACTAAATGGTGTAATGAAAGGGCAGCAGTGCTGCCATTTTCCATGGCACACTCACTGGCCCTTCAGTTATACAGTGCTAGTTAAGAGATATGAGCCAGTGGGGATAAAAAAAAAAAAAACACCATGTGGTGACTTCTGGGGAAGTTCTGACCAGCTTCCTTCCTCATGCCTGCTCAATGAGTCATGTACCACAGGGCACCAGCACTTGTACCACCTGGTCTCTGTCTGGAATTAGCCATGAAGGAAGCTATAATCCCAGTCAGAGGCAAAACTAGGGATGGTGGAGAAATCCATCACGGACTCCAATGAGGCCAGATTCTAAAGTCCGGGTGGATTTCTCCCAGAGTCAGTGGTGGAATGGACTACTCCCCCCCACCTCCCAAAATCCTCCCTGGATGGACCCTACCTGCTGCAGGCAGGTCCGGCTGGGTCCGTCCGCTGCCATCCATCTGCTGCCCCGGACTGTGGATGCAAATGGCGTCCAGCGTAACTGACGCTATTGGTGTCCCTGCACTTTTCGGTGATAGGCTACATAAATATTTATGTCGGCTACGCCATTTGCGTCCCTGCTCTTTGCTGTGATAGGCTAATGTAAATATTTATGTAGCCTATCACCGAAAAGCACAGGGACGCAAATGGCGTCTGCTACGCTGGACGCCATTTGCATCCGTAGCCCTGCAGCAGACGCAAGTCCAGCTGCGGATGGGCCTGGCTGGTGGCTCCAAGGACTCGCTGCATTGCGGATGCCCCCAGCGGACCGATGAGTATGTTTTGTACACCCCTAGGCAAAATAGGCCACTTCGAGTGTTCACAGCTGTGCTGAGATTTGAACAAGATTCTTTGCAGTACATAGTCAACCCATTTAGCTCCTATATGCAGCTTTTGTTGTGGTAGTTATCCATGTCTATGTCTATACAACTATTATGTACAGCTATTGCTGTGCTAGTGCTATCTCCATCCATCCATCCATCCATCCATCCATCCTTCCATCCTTCCATCCTTCCATCATAGCCTTCCCTAATCTTGCACCAACCAGGTGTGTTGGGCACTTGGGCTGAAACTCCCATCATCCCAGCTAGCATCCCACAGGCTACTGAGTGGGGATTATGGATGTGGTAGTCAAACACATCTGGAGAGCACCAGCTTTGGGGAAGACTATTTGATGCCTTGCTCCACCTTCTCAGGCTTGGAAGGCATAGCTGTCTGTCTGTGCAACCATTTCATTTCTAATCCATGAGGGAGCCCAGCAATTAGGACTTAGTAGCCAAAGAGCTAAGTCAAATAGGGTGGCCATGTGTCCTACTTGACAGAGGACAGTCCTCTGTTTGAAGGGCTGCCTGACAATAGTTCTCCCTTTATAGTTGCCTTCTATTTGAAGGGCTGTCCAGTCCAAGTCCAGCTTAAAGATAAAGCATCCTAAGAAGGGAGATCAGGGTCCTTGAAGTTGACCATCAACACTTAAGCAGCATCTGGGCAGCAGACTGAGAAGGCCCACAGGTCATCTGGTCACCGTCTTCTGCAATATGGTGAAATGCACTGTATTTCTATTCAAATTATGGTCATTATTGCTCAGTTTCCATCTATACATATAAATTAGCATATATTTTAGGAGGGGTGTGTGTGTGTGTGTCCTCTTTTTTGGCCATGTGTAAGTGGTCACCCTAATGTCAAGGCAGAGAGGACTAATAGGGAGGGAGACATGTCCAGGATCCACATTTAGGAGAGAGATTTTCTTTCCCTTGTTCTCTGCTCTCATTTCTTGTTGCTTTTCTTTACATTATTTATTTTATTGAGACATTAATGCCATCTTTTATCTCAAATATGTGTCCCCTGTTCTCTTTTGTTACATCTTCCTTCACTTCAATATCAACAAGATTGTTCCCCCCCCCCACCTCCTGGACTTGGGTGGAATTTAGTTAACAAGGCATATGTTGTGGACATCCATTGTGTTCCCATTGTTTACATTTTAAGAGGCAGATTTTAAGAGATTTGGGACACCACCTGATACATGTTTAGGCAGAAAATAATGTCCTACAACTCCAGGATTTCCCCAGCCAGCCATGGAGAATGCTGGGAATTGTGGGACATTTTTTTCCTGTCTAAACATGCACAGGGTTGTGCCTTCAGGATGCAATCCTGAAGGAACCTGAGGGGCTGAATTTCTATAGCTGAAATGAAGCTTTATGGCCACTGTTGTGTAGATCTTCCATGCAAACAGTAGATCTACAAATCTTGTGCAAAAATGGCCACTCGCATTCAGTGGGTTCCAGGACAGAGTCAGGCACCCACACCATCCCTAGCTAGACTTTCTGCTTAGAACATCTTGATGCCTTATGATATTGCAGATAGGTTGCTCTTTGACCTTAACATCCCAACTTTCAATCTTAGTGTGCAATCCAATGCCCCTTTATACAGAAAAAAGTCTGTATAACAGATTAAAAAAACTGTCATCATTATACAGAAAAATGCCCAACAATTCTGGGAATTGTAGGACTTTTTTCTGTATAAACATGCATAGGATTTCACCCTTTGCCACTATGCTACAATAGCTCTTAGCATATGGGACATCAGAGATTCTTAAGGTTCCTCCATAGGAACTGTGATTCTGGTCAGTGAACCATGGAGGTCAGAGGTCTTTATGCCATCAAAATATTTGAGGCTATGGCTCCCAGTTCATTCATACAAGAGGCCCTTCTCAGGTCATAAGCTGGCTTAGAGTGGCCTGCTGATACCAATTTCAGTCCTGAACAGAAACAGCAGGATTTTTTCTTTCTTTCTTTGGAGGTGGGGTGGGGGGGAATGCAGACCCTGTTTCTTTGCCTGAATTGCTCACCCCATCTGCTTGCGGTAGGGGGTTGGTAAGAACCATAATGCAGAGTCTGTAATGAGCACAGATCAAAGCTCACTCTTGTGTCAAATTGGGAGGAATAATGAACAAGGTGTTTAAGTGTTTGGGCTTTTGTTTTGTTTTTTGCTGCAAGTAGCCTACATCGTGTTAATCAGCAAAGGGGCTCCAGTCCAAATGGCAGGAGAGTCCAAGGAATTACCTTGTGGTAATAATGAGGTCTATGGTTATAGTCTGGTGATCTGCAAATGACGACAGGATGGGGGGAGGTGTCCTAACCCTTTTCCTCCATCTGCAGCAACTTTTCTTCGCTCCCCCACCCACCCTGCTGCCCGTAAATATCACCAGAAGCAATTGAGCTGAATCCTTAGTGGAATTATCCATTTTTTACAAGGCCATGCACCTCCTTTCCTCTTCCCTACCTCTTGTTAATTTTACCCAGCTAGGATTCACTTAGCATTTGCTTTGAGGGATAATTGACAGGTGAGACGACACCCGTTAGAAAGAAAGCCATAAATCAGAAATAATTTCCAAAATTGGCTGAAAGGCTGAAGTGTTGAATAGGCAAATACAGGTAAAAATCTCTTTATTAGGCCTGACAGGAACAGCAAATGTCAGTGGAGGATTTCCTTATCCGCCGGACAAGATTAATTTTGTGGGCCCTTCTCCAGTTGCGTTTGTGCTTGGCGCATAAGTCTATCTGTGCACTTTCCTGAAGGCAGGCAAGTAGGTGCTCATTTGCCCTCAATTGATGATCAGCCAAGCATGTTCTGGAAGGAAGAGTCAGTTTCTTTCTGTACCTTACCTGAAGGGCTGATTTTCACTTAATGTGTTTTCCTTCACAAAAACATACCCTTGGAGGAACACCCATGGAAACTGTTAAGGCACACCTATGTGACAGGCTTAAAAAGTGGTTTAGCTGTGACTTCCTCTCTCTGGGGAATTGTAATGCTGTGAGGAAAGGCTGGAGATCTCAGAACAGAGAATCCTCAGTATTCCCACCTCAGGTAAGACCTGTTCCCCAATATCCCTGTGCGCCCAGCTTCTCTGTAGATGTTCGCATGTTGAACATCAATGGCTGCAGGGGGCACTGCAACTGCATTTAGCTGAACATACTTATTAGGACACAATCCTATGCATGTTTAGGCAGGAAAAAAAGTCCTAAAATTTCCACGGCAGACCTGGCTGGGCAATGCTGGGAGTTATAAGATTCCCCCCCCCCATCGAAACATGCATAAGATGGTTCCTTTACTCATTTCCCCATAAGGAGCCCTGATAAGACAGCTGACTATGCTGTGTAGGGACCCCCCCCCACACACACACACACGCCTTCTTCAGAGGCAGATTTTGAGCTTCCAAAATCAGCCCCAACCCACCTCAGCCCGATACAGAGCTAGGCTGACACACTTCAGCCTCCGGACCCAAAGCGAGAAGGGCTGAAGTGTCCAACCCTGCCCAGCCATGTGAGCCCACTGCTCCTCCTTACCTGGACCTGTGGGGAGTGCCTGTAATGTTGCACTGATGGCCCCTTTACAGCCGTAATCGATGCAACATTTAATTACCGGAAGAAGAAGAGTCACCATTTTAAGAGAAAATGGAGACTCCCTCCAAGATGGTGATGGTTGCAGGTGCTCCCCACGGGTCCAGGTAAGGAGCACGTAGGGGTGTACGAAAGTCACTTACCTATTTACGTAGGCTAGAATGGCGAAAAATAAAGGAACGCAAATAGCGTCCACTACGCTATTTGTGTTCCCCTTTTTTTTCACCGTTTTATCTTACGTAAATACTTAGGTAAGATAAATCGGCGAAAAATAGGGAACGCAAATGGCGGCCACCGTAGCCGCCGCCCTTTGCGTACACTGTTTGTGGTTTTTTTTTGAGGTTAGCCATGATAAGCTACGTAAATTCTTACGTAGCCTATCACGGCTGTCTGGCCGGACACAGATGGCGGTGGCAGCAGCCCTGCTGCGGCCGGCCAGGAGACCCGCCGCCGGAGCCGCCGCCACTGCCGAATCTGCCGCATCCACCCCAGGCAAGTGCCATCCTGGGGGGATTCCGCAGGGGGGGGCGGGGGGCAGGAGGCTGTTCCACCACGGATTCCGGGGAGCCTGATTCTCCACCATCCCTAGGAGCACGGGGGTTGCAAGTCTGGGTGGGCGACTGTCTGGATCAGGCCGAAGTGGCCCAAAGTGCTTTGGATCCATCCTGGCCCATTTTGGGCTGATCCCAACCTGCTGCACAACTGGACCGCTTCAGTCCGAATCACCCCGACCTGCTTTGGGATTTGGACCGAAGCAGTGCACAGCCCTACTTGGAAACCTCCTGCAGACCTGAGTGTTGAACCAGGTATGGGGAAATTTGGGGGCTCCAGAGGCCAATTTCAACCTCTTGGAATTCCCCAGGGGCCACACTGCTGGTATGCGCTGCCAAAATTCAGCTGTGGCAGCAGCAAATTCAGGGCCACACATTACACACATCCCCATGTTGACAGCAGGATTTCACCTAAAGTGAAATACAAGACCAATTTGGAAGTTCTTCCTCAGGGAGGGATGGTGGAGAATTCTGCCATGAACTGCAATGAGGCCGGATTCTTTGTTGTGTAGATCTTCCATGCAAACAGTAGATCTACAAAAACTCAGAGAGCCGTGCCTTTGTTAAATGCATTCCATCTTGTCGAAGTTCATGCTGGCCACATCCAGCTGTCGCCAACCAGGTCCGGGTCGATTTACGTAGCCTATCACAGCAAAGACCAGGGATGCAAATGGTGTCCACTATGCCAGACGCCATTTGTGTCTGCAGACCAGCACTGGACAGAAGTCCGGCAGCGGACGGACCTGGCCGGTGGCTCTGCAGACTTGCCGTAGAGTGGAGCCAGCTGGGGAGGATTCCAGGGGGAAGAATGGATCACCTCCCCCCCCCGCGGACCCCCCAGTGGACTCAGGTGAGTGGGGTTCATACACCCCTATCCTCAGATAGGGATGGCGCAGGCACCTGATTCTGTCTGGAAATCCAGCAGCACCCCCCCCATTCACCCCCTGCCCATACTCAGTAAGTGGCCCCGCACACACCCCAGTGGCCTCACTGAGATCTGTGGTCACCATTTTTTGAAAAATAAAATGGCAATCGCAAAAACGTGCATATTTGTGTGTGTGCGAAAATGCAAATTTTTGCGAATGCACAAATTTGTGTATGAGAAAATGTGCATTTTTGCAAGTGCGCATATTTGCGTATGTGAGGAAATGTGCATTTTGCAAAGATGCACATTTTTGCATATGCACAACTATGTGCATTTTGCCATCACCATTTTATTTTTCAAAAAATGGTGACTGCAGAGTTCGATGAGGCCGCCCGGGTGAGCGCAGGCTTCTCACTGAGCATGGGAGGGGCTTGAGCACAGTCCAGGGGCCAGCGAGCGGGGGCAGGGGCTAGGCTGGTGCCTGGAGAGCCCAGACAGGGTGGGTTCGCACATCCCTATCCTCAAGTTAAATGTCTGAGGGATTTTGAGAGATGTCAGAAAAGTTTCGGTCAGAGGTATGAATTTCTACCTGTTGGTAAGGATGGACTGCTGGAAAGATCCTTTGCTGGAAGAACTAAACTCCTCCTAGGGATGGCGGAGAATATCTCCCCGAAACTTCGGGGGGCCGAGCGCCAACGTGTTTGGCCCCCCGAACAAGTTTCGGGGAGAAATTCTCTGCCCCCCCGCCCCCCCCACCCCCCCGGGACGGGACTTACCTTTGCCGAATGTCCCTCCCGGCGGCGGGTCCGGCCGGCAGTTCGGCGGGTGTTCGTGCGGTTAAAGTGTTCTTTCGACCGGCTGCCGCTGCCGCCATTCCAATAAAAGAAAAAAAAATGCCCCCGTGATAGGCTACGTGACGATTAACGTAGCCTATCACGGCTGACTTTGCAGATCTAGCCATGATAGGCTACGTTAATCGTCACGTAGCCTACCACGGGGGCGTTTTTTTTAAAAACAAAAACTTTGGAGTTCGCTGCCGGGCGAGGCGGGAAGCCTCCTCCCCGGCCTGAATTTCGGCCGGGGCGAGGCGGGAAGCCTCCCCCCCCAGCCTGAACTTCACGGGGGGAGCAGCAAAGCGCCTCCCCCCCACCGCGAACAAGCTTCGACGACAGGTAAGTGACTTTTGTCCACCCCTAAGTCTCCTCCTGAAGGTGATTTTCAAATCAAGCAGGAACTATTGTAGAGATTTAGCCCAGGGGTAATATGGAGAGAACATTGCCAGAGAGTTCAACACTTTTTATTAAATTACTTGGCATTTCTCAGGGTCAGATTACATGTTATATTAAGTATGTATGTATGTATTTATGTGTAATACCTATATACCACTTAATGTAATAAAATCCCTAAGCAGTTCATACAGTATATTAATATTAAAAATCACATTTAAAATACACTATTTCAAATAGTGTATGCATTCAAATGGGGTTTTTTTTTAACACAAAATTATGTGCCAGGGGTCTGAGAGGCCTAATTTTTCCCTCCCACACTGCAGTCCTAAAAAAAGCCCATCAACAAGTTTTTAATTGATTTTTTAAAAAATCTTCTTTTTTTCTTTTTCATTTTCAAACAAATAACAAGTGCATCAATTCCTCCCACCCCAAACTAACAAATAATTATAACAATATGGCAACTACAGTCACATACTGTACAGTCACATATTGTCAGTGCGCCTGTAAATAAAACAATTAAAATATTGTATCTATTGTTAATTGGTCCATTTCTATGCCAAATTGGAATCCAATTGATTTGTTGGAGGTCCATCTTTGACATTTAGTTTCGGGGGGGCGGGGTGGAAAACAAAACATTAAGTATGGGTCCCAAGTTGCAACGAAGTTATCTTCCTTTATTTCTCTTCCAGCCACACCAAAATAGCCCATGCACCAAATAGTAAAAAAGAAGAAGAAAAGGGTCCAATTCGGGGTCTGGATTGGGTCCCACAGACTTCCTTTTATTTTAAAAACAACAACACAAACGTGGAGCTGCACATTACATATTTAGTGGAACTTGAGGCTTGACCCTCATTTCAGCTTCAAAAGGAAGAGAAGGAGGATATTTGTGGATTTATTCCACATTTTAATTATGACCAATGCCATACATGACGTTTCAAGTGTGTTGGTTCTATAACCTTCTCTGCCAGATTCCTGCTCCATGTAAGAGTCAAGCTCAAGCAAATCTGATAGTAAATTAGAAAGACAAGTATGTAAATCAGTGGGAAGCATTTTCATGGGCAATGTCATAAAGGAAACCCTAACTGATCCTGCCTAGACCAATAAATATCCTCCTTAGATGGGCGGTTGACTAGTGCTCTAAGTCTCTTGTGTGTGTGTGGGGGGGGGGAGGCATTCCACAATATCTCTTTAACAAAATGAAAACAACATCTCTTTTAAAACAACATCTCTCTTTTCTTTAAAAATAATAATTGACTGTGGATGTTTTACATATTTCACTTTCTGAGTTTACTGTACTTTAAGGTAATGTGTTGGCCATCGGGATGTATGGATTTTGTTAAACGCATTCCATCTTGTCTTTCGTGGATTGTCAGGTATCTTTGGTTTTGTCATCCACTCACCGATGGAATCATATTTTGTTTAAATATGCGTGGAAATGTTGTTCCACTTGCACAAGCACACATTTGCGCTAGTGTGCATTAGTGCAAGGACACATTTGTGCAAATCCCCCCCCTCAAGTTTAAAAAAGGGAGGGGGTCCACAGGTCTGTGGAATCTGTGCAACTCGGGAAAAGCAGGATCGGCAGGTCAGATTCATATAATTCCAATCTCATTTGAATCCACTGCAGATTTCTCCAACATCCCTAGCTGAATGTTATTTCATAGCCAAGAAAGACAGCGCGGAACCAGTTGGTGCACTGAGTTAACCTGGGATTTGTCAGGCAGGGCTTCAGACTAGACATAGTTCTGAAGACAAGTTATTATTTCTTAGCTGTCCTTTCTCAAAAGTGGAAATTGAATGATGTTCGTGCTGCTGAGGGAGGCAACGGACAGAGATGGAGCACATGGAGAGAAAGTACAAAATGGTCAGGGAAGTAGCTGCTGTGTGCTTCCAGGCCTACATTCCTTTGCACTCATCATTACCTCAGACCAACTCCAAACAGCTGTTTCGTATCTCTAGGATCTGCAGGCAGAGGTTTCCAAAAATTGTTCTGCCCTTTGTCTTTTCTCTCGCTTTTCAGACATTGTAGCAGGTCACTCGCGATGTAAAAATTACTTTCTTTCTACTTCCCCATATCGGGGACATCCAGTCACAAACCACCCTGCCTCAATATGTAATACAGTGGGGAAGCAAGCTGGTGCCTGCAGACATCTTTCCCTAGCAAAGTGCCCCACCGGGGGCTTTTAATGTTTTTTTTTTTTAAATGAATAAGAAAAATTGGGTGGCTGGGGGCACTTCAAAGCAAAGGCTCTGGCCTCCAACTGCCTACCAGTTTTACTCTTCAGAATGCCTCTGGGACCCACATAGACCCAGAGACTTTCTTAGGAAGTAAAGATGGTGGGTGGATGGAGAAGTACTCCCAGCCATCTGAAGGGGGGGGGGGACAAAGAGAGAAAGGAAGGATGAGACCCCACTGCTATGACTTAGCATGGGTGGGGGGGGGCTTAAGGATGTCAGCAGGGCAATGGGGGAATACCCAATGGAGAGAGAGGAAGTGGGGAGACTGGGTCTGGAGTAGGAGTAGATGGACCAAATGGAGGAGAAAGTAGGGAGACTGGGGGTGGGGTGAGGAGATTTGCAATGAACAACAGGAGGGCTTAGGAGTAAGAGGGAACTTTCTGTGTGTATTTGGAGTGTGGAGTGTGTGTGTGTGTGTGTGTGTGTGTGAGAGAGAGAGAGAGAGAGAGAGAGAGGAGTATGAGATGAGAGAGAGAAAATGAGTATTAGTGGAAAAGTATGAGAATGTTGTTTCTGTTCAGAAATTATATGAATGTGTCCTCTTCACAATCCCAAATGCAAGCAGGGAAGCTTTTTCCCCCTCCAGAAATGTGTGCAAATTTCTGAATTTGCAATAGCATATGGAAAATGTGTATTTTTGGGGGGGGAGGGAATGCACACCTTGAAATGTGCATTAAAAAAAACAACCCCCCCCCAAAAATGTGCATTTTCACACTTCAGTCAATGGGAGGGAAATACACACTTTTGAAAAATACACACAGAAGTGTGCATTTCCCCATTCAAACTGTGTTTTTTTTTTCCCATTTGGATGAGCCCCTGAACGGGTCAAAAGCAAAAATTGGAGTGAACTGAAGCAAGCTTTGAAGGGAATTTTGGCAAGCTCAAAAATGGGTGTTTCTCCCATCCCTACTCCACAGTTAGTGAATCTTGTGTGCTGGGGATGTGGAGTGATGTGATCGTGGGTGTTGGATTTGTGGGGTGAGAGGGAGAGAGAGTGTGCCTGGTTTTTTTTTGGGGGGGGATCTTGAATTAGAGAGAGAAATGATGGTTCAAAGGAATGGGATTGTGTTTCCTGGCTCAGACCCCACGTCTCCCATATATTCAGGTTCATGGGCATGTAAATTGTGTTTTAGCCTCATCAGTTTGTTGTTCTGTGATTTTTATTTTATTTTTCTAATGTAACTGGCCGCACCTACCATGGCAACCATTTTGTGAACAGGCACCCCCCGTGTGCTTAATAGGTGTCACAGCACGCATGACACTTCCTCAAGACTAAGCAGGGTCAGCCCTGGTTAGTACTTGGAAGCGAGACTGCCTGGGAATCAGGCTTCCTGCATTGATCAGGGGGTTGGACTTGATGGTCTTGTAGGCCCCTTCCAGCCCTATGATTCTATGAAGACAAAAAATGGAGATGGGGCAATAGAGCATGAGCCTGATGCTGGAGAAATTCGAGATGGAGTAAAATGAGCTCAGATTTCTAAGAATCCAACCTGTGGAATCCACTGCAGAGCGAGCCCCTCAGGTTGTGCAGAGCCTGTGGACTTCCGATGATTTTTTTCAATTTCCCAACATTTACGCATATAAATTCATAGGAAAATATGTAAGTTTCTTCTGAGGAAACGCTGAATAGAATGGGGACAATACGCTAAATATTACATGTTGTTCAGTCGTTCAGTCATGTCCGACTCTTCGTGACCCCATGGACCATAGCACGCCAGGCCTACCTGTCCTGCGCTCTCTCCCAGAGCGTGCTCAAGTTCATATTCATTGCATCCGTGATGCTATCTAGCCATCTCATCCTCTGCTGTCCCCTTCTCCTTTTGCCTTCAGTCTTTCCCAGCATCAGGGTCTTTTCCAGGGAGTTTTCTCTTCACATTAGGTGGCCAAAATATTGGAGCTTCAGCTTCATTATCTGTCCTTCCAATGAGCACTCAGGGTTGATTTCCTTTAGGATGGACTGATTTGACCTCCTTGCAGTCCAGGGCACTCGTAAGAGTCTTCTCCAGCACCACAGTTCGAAAGCATCAATTCTTCGGCGCTCAGCCTTCCTTATAGTCCAGCTCTCACAGCCATACATTACTACTGGGAAAACCATAGCTTTGATTAGACGGACCTTTGTCGGCAAGGTGATGTCTCTGCTTCTTACTATGCTGTCTAGGTTGGCCATAGCTTTCCTCCCAAGGAGCAAGCGTCTTTTAATTTCATGGCTACAGTCACCATCTGCGGTGATCTTGGAGCCCAAGAAAGTAAAATCTGTCACTGCTTCCATTTCTTCCCCTTCTATATGCCAGGAAGTGATGGGGCCAGATGCCATGATCTTAGTTTTTTTAATGTTGAGTTTCAAATCAGCTTTTGCACTCTCCTCTTTCACCCTCAACAAGAGGCTCTTTAGATCCTCTTCGCTTTCTGCCATTAGGGTGGTATCATCTGCGTATCGGAGGTTGTTGATAATTCTCCCAGCAATCTTAATTCCGACCTCTGATTCATCCAACCCGGCATTTCTCATGATGTACTCTGCATATAAGTTAAATAAGCAGGGTGACAATATGCAGCCTTGTCGTACTCCTTTCCCAATTTTGAACCAATCGGTTGTTCCATGTCTGGTTCTTACTGTTGCTTCTTGACCCTCGTACAGGTTTCTCAGGAGACAGGTAAGGTGGTCTGGTACTCCCATCACTTTAAGAATTTGCCACAGTTTGTTGTGATCCACACAATCAAAGGCTTTAGCGTAGTCAATGAAGCAGAAATAGACATTTTTCTGGAATTCTCTTGCTTTCTCCATGATCCAGCAAATGTTGGCGATTTGATCTCTAGTTCCTCTGCCTCTTCGAAACCCAGCTTGGACTTCCGGTAGTTCTCGGTTCGCATACTGCTGAAGCCTAGCTTGTAGGATTTTGAGCATCACCTTGCTGGCATGTGAAATGAGCGCAATTGTGCGGTAGTTTGAACACTCTTTGGCGTTGCCTTTCTTTGGAATTGGAATGTAAACTGACCTTTTCCAGTCTTGTGGCCACTGTTGAGTGTTCCAGATTTGTTGGCATATTGAATGCAGCACTTTAACAGCATCATCTTTTAGGATTTTAAATAGCTCGGCTGGAATACTGTCATCTCCGCTAGCTTTGTTGTTACTAATGCTTCCTAAGGGCCACTTGACTTCACCCTCGAGGATGTCCGGCTCAAGTTCAGTGACCGCACTATCATGGCTATCAGGGACATTCAGATCTTTCCTGTATAGTTCTTCTGTGTATTCTTGCCACCTCTTCTTAATCTCATCTGCTTCCGTTAGGTCCCTGCCTTCTTTGTCCTTTATCATGCCCATCTTTGCACAAAACGTTCCCTTGAGATCTCCAATTTTCTTGAAGAGATCTCTAGTCTTTCCCATTCTGTTGTTTTCCTCAATTTCTTTGCATTGTTCATTTACGAAGGCCTTCTTGTCTCTCTTTGCTATTCTCTGGAACTATGCATTCCAGAGTTGGGTATATCTTCCCCTTTCTCCCTTGCTTTTCGCTTCCCTTCTTTCGTGAGCTACTTGTAAAGCCTCATCAGACAGCCACTTTGCTTTCTTGCATTTCTTTTTCTTTGGGATGGATTTCGTTGCTGCCTCCTGAACAATGTTACGGACCTCCGTCCATAGTTCCTCAGGCACTCTGTCTATCAGGTCTAATCCCTGAAATCTATTCCTCACCTCCACTGTATATTCATCAGGGATATGATTTAGGTCATACCTGAACGGTTTAGTGGTTTTCCCGACGTTCTTCAATTTAAGCCGAAATTTTGCAAGAAGCAGCTCATGATCTGAGCCACAGTCAGCTCCAGGTCTTGTTTTTACTGACTGTATGGAGCGTCCCCATCTTTGGCTGCAAAGGACATAATCAATCTGATTTCGATATTGACCATCTGGTGACGTCCATGTGTAGAGTCGCCTCTTGTGCTGTTGGAAAAGAGTGTTTGCTATGATCAGCATGTTCTCTTGGCAAAACTCTATTAGCTTTTGTCCTGCTTCATTTTGTACACCAAGGCCATGCCTGCCTGTTATCCTGGTGATGTCTTGACTTCCTACTTTAGCATTCCAATCCCCTATGATGAAGAGGACATCTTTTTTTGGTGTTAGTTCTAGAAGGTGTTGTAGGTCTTCATAGAACCGATCAACCTCAGCTTCTTCGGCCTCAGTGGTTGGGGCATAGACCTGAATTACTGTGATGTTGAATGGTTTGCCTTGGATTCGTACTGAGATCATTCTATCATTTTTAAGATTGTACCCCAGTACTGCTTTTCCCACCCTTTTGTTGACTATGAGTGCTACTCCATTTCTTCTAAGGGATTCTTGCCCACAATAGTAGATATGACGGTCACCTGAATTAAATTCGCCCATGCCTGTCTATTTTAGTTCGCTGATTCCCAAGATGTCGATGTTCAATCTTGCCATCTCATCTTTGACCACCTCCAGCTTACCTTGATTCATTGATCTGACATTCCAGGTTCCTAAACAATATTGTTCTTTACAGCATCGGATTTTCTTTTCACCACCAGACACATCCACAGCTGAGTGTCCTTTCGGGTTTGGCCCAGCCGCTTCGCTCTTTCTGGCGCTACTTGGAAATACCCTCTGCTCTTCCCCAGCAGTATATTGGACACCTTCCGACCTGAGGGTCTCATCTTCCGCCGTCATATCTTGTAGCCTTGTGATACGTTCCATGGGGTTTTCTTGGCAAGAATACTGGAGTGGGTTGCCATTTCCTTCTCCAGTGGACCACATTTTGTCAGAACTCTCTGCCATGACCTCTCCGTCTTGGGTGGCCCTGCACGGCATAGCTTATGGCTTCACTGAGTTACGCAAGCCCCTTCGCCACAACAAGGCAGTGATCCATGAAGGGGAAATATTACATACTAGGGGAAATTATGTAAAAACTTACGTAAATACTTAAGTTATTATTTGCGTATTTTTCTGCACAATGAATTTTTTTTTTTGCATCCATCTGTGAGCCGACAATGGAACAAAAGGCACCTGATAATTTGTGAAACACAGACAGAGAGGATTTTATAGAGTCCATATATCTCTAATGGAAGGTTCCAGATTTTGTCCATAGTTTATTGATGTTTGAGGATTTTGTTCAGTCTGCACCTGATTCACACTTCCCAGAATGATATGTGGATCAGAACAAAATTATCCATCACTTTTTGCACTTCTCTGAATTTTGCAGTACTGTTCTTGGCTCCAAAAGCATACCAAAATGCATGCTTAAAATGCATACAAAAATGTGTGTGTGTGTGTGTGTGTGTGTGTGTAGATATATTAAATACAATGTGCGAGTAGGGGGGGTGTTTGCTTTTTAGTTGAAGATTGATGTGGAAACAGAATAGAACAGGCTTTTGAATGAACACTTGTGAAATGGACACAAACTGAAATGGACTAATCAATCCATCCCTACTTGGTATCTCTAGTAATGGATATCAGGCAGTGGGGGGGGCACATCTAGGAATGGACAGACGCATCTCTGTTCAGTCCCTTTGGGTGATTGCTGAGTTGCTGTTGCTTCCCGCCTGTGCTGTGTGAGCTAAAGAATGGTTCGGCAACCACCCAAGAAGTGCAGTGAGGTACCAAGGTATCATTGCGGTACTGAGCTGCAATTGTGCACACAATCATTTATTTATTTATTTACTTATTTATTTATTGCATTTATACCCCGCCTTTTTTCCTCTTGCAAGGAACCCAAGGCGGCTTACACAATCCTCCTCCATTTTATCCTCACAACAACAACCCTGTGAGGTAGGTTGGGCTGAGAGTCTGTGACTGGCCCAAAGTCACCCAGTGAGCTTCCATGGCCAAGTGGGGACTAGAACCCGGATCTCCCAGCTCCTAGTCCAACACTCTCGCCACTGCACCATGCTGGCTCTCTTGCAGTGTGACTCATCATGGCTCTCGGTTACCTCCACATATCTAAAGTTGTGCCTCTGGGTGTCTTAAAGGGTCAATGACTCAAGATTACAGGCATAAAGGGCCCTTCACACCTGTAATCTTGAGTCATTGACCCTTTAAGGCAGCCAAAGATGCAACTTTCAATATGTGGAGGTAACCGAGCCAAGATTATGCACACAATTGCACCACAGTAAGGGGATGGCTGGCCTCACAGTGCTTTCTGCCAGTTTCTAAGAGGGCAAGCAAGCCCCCCACTCCCAGCCCAGTAAGCAGGGTCCGTGTGGCTGGCTGGGTGGGGACTCTGTCAAATTCCACCCCCTGCTCAGACACCTGCACCGCCCCTAGCCACATCTTGAACTATGAAGAGCCACTGTCATTTGGAGTTGGGGAGGTATGCAAAATTCATTTCAGTTTGATTTTGATCAGGATTTACCCAGTTCACACTTTCCAGACCCAGTGTGGACTCCGATACAATCTGTGTTTGAAGTCTGTACATTTCCGAGCTTGCAATGTGATTTGCGGACCAAAAAAAAAAATGCATTTGACAGCTTGCATACATTTGAAAATGTGTATGAAAAAATGTGTACTTTCGAAAAATGTGCACAAATATGCTTGAATCTATGGGAGGAGAAAGCATACATTTCAAAGATGCATACAACTGATGTGGACATTCTGGGGGAAAAAAATACATGCATGCAAATATGGACGGCTGTTCATGCAACAAAAAAAAGGGAGCTTTCAACCTGATATGGACTCGAGTCAGAACGAGCCTCAAAATGGAATTTGGAGAACTTTGGTGAGCTCAAGTTTTGCTGATTCACACATTGTGATTTGGAGTAGACATGAAGCACCAAGGGTGTTACTCAGTAGAAAACAGCTTCTTCATGTCTCCAAGTTCTCCTTTGTCACATTGGGTGGATAATAATAATAAGGGTGATGAAGATGATGATGAAGATGGTGGCAAATATTTCAAGGTGAAAATGTGTGGATGAGTATTTTGAAGTGGAATTGTAATGACAAATTAGTTTCAGCTCTAAATTCCTCTTCTAGGGCTGTTTCCAGTGCACTGCTGGAAAACATCGCCTTCTCCTCCCTCCATCCTGCCCCCTATGCATGCCAATTAAGCTGATTGTTCTTTCCATTTTCCCTCATTAGCAGCCTCCACCACTCCCACTGGCAGCTGAAACTTATTTAGCATGTGGGCTTTCTTTCTCAGCATAATGAATTTCAGGGATGCAGCACAGAGGGGCAGAAACTCAAGGCTGACCATGTCTTCATTTGTATTTGCAGGAATTCAACTTTGCTTAAACTCCGGGCGAACCTATCTTTTTTTCTCCTATCAGATAACACCTCTCTGCATGTACTTTTCTGGTTGATTGGAACTGCCCTCAAACATCAGAATATGTACATTAAGCACTTAAAGCCAGCCCCACGCTGTGACGCTCCGGATCTGGGTTTGGATATTGAAAAGCTGACTCCAAATCCTCTCCTCAGTTATGAAGTTCACTGGGTGGCCTTGAAAAATAATCATCAGTCTTATGACCCCTTGAAGTCTAACATATATTTGGGGCATCGGGTTTCATGGGTCAGAGCCCATTTTTGTGGCTTTGGGCAACTGTGTTTCAACTCAACATGGTGGGCTGCATTTGGCTTGGTGGGGCACAAAGTTAGCTCTCCCTATTTTTACGCTGAATTGTTTTATCCTGCTTTTGGTTGTATTGTATGAAATTGATTTTAGCAATTTAAACTGTTTTTAACAGAGCTGTGTGCTATAAGTGGCCTCTCAAAATTCTCCACCCTATGTTTTTGTGGGCAAAGAAACTGAGGGGAACATTTCACTGAATTTTTCCGGGGGGAGGAGAAATTATCCAACCATTTCCCAGAGGTGGGGGCTCACCATTAGCAGTAGTTGTCGCAGTGCTTCTTTCTTTTTTACTAAGGGTTTTTGTTTTGTACGCTGCCACTGCAACTGGTAATATGGGTTGGCAGCCTGGCCACCATTTGTATTCTTCAAGTACTTGAAAGGCTGTCACAGAGAGGAAGGCCAGGATCTCTTCTCAATCATCCCAGAGTGCCAGACATGGAATAATGGGCTCAAGTGACAGGAAGCCAGATTCCGGCTGAACCTCAGGAAAAACCTGCCTGTTAGAGCAATATGGCAATGGAACCAATTCCCTAGGGAGGTGGTGGGCTCTCCCACACTGGAGGAATTTAAGGCGAGGCTGGACAGCCACCTGTCAGGGATGCTCTGACTTGGATTCCTGCATTGAGCAGGGGGATGGACTTGATGGGCTTGTAGGCCCCTTCCAACTCTACTATTCTATGTTTCTATGATCCCACACCTAGTGTTGTTCCAGGGCATTGTATTTCTGTGGATGGAATAGAGATGTTAGAGAATTCAGCCACGGATCCCAAGGAGGCCGAATTCCAGTAGCAACCTGCCCCACCACCTCGTGAAAGCCCTGCGAAACGGAGCCTACCTGGCTGTGGCTCCAGCGGCAGCTCTGGCAGCAGCGGCGCTGGCTCCAGTGGCAGCAGCAGCTCCGGTGGTCCAGCCGCTGCCGGGTTGCGGCCGCAAATGGCAGCCACTACGCCGGCCGCCATTTGCGTCCCTGGCAAGCTGTGACAGGCTACGTAAGTATCTACATAGCCTATCACGGCTCAGACCAGGGACGCAAATGTCATAGCCGCCATTTGCGTCTGTGTCTTTAGCTGTGATAGGCTACGTATATATTTACGTAGCCTATCACGGCTAAAGTCATGGATGCAAATGGCGGCTATGGCAGCCACCATTTGCGTCCCTGTGCAGCCCAGTGGCCAGATGTCTGGCTGTGGGTGGCCCCGGCCGGCGGCTCTGCAGAGTCACTGCAGAGCAGAGCCGGCTGGGGAGGATTCCGAGGGGAGGGACGGAGCACCTCCCCCACTCCAGCAGATGCCGCCACCGGAACAAGGTAAGGGATTCGTACATCCCTAGGATGGAATGAGGCTGCCACAAACAATGGTGGAGACATTTCTGCAATGTGGCCTTCTATTTCAGGCAGGGAGGAAAAGGGAAAGAAACATCTCAGAACTTTCCTCAGAAAAAAAATGGCTCCTGAGAAATATTGGCTCAGCTCCAGCTGTTATTTTTTGGAGTTCAACACCTTCCTTAGGCTCTTCCAAACATTAAATTTCTGAGGGCTGTGATTGTGGATATATCTTGTCTCTGATGGAGATGGTTATAATACTGATGCTTCCTAGAAAGCCCTGTACTAAAGCCCTGGAGCATTATTGAGTCCAGCTTTGGGGAAGAGCTGGAGCTAGTGCCATGTCAAAACCTGTCATCGAATTTCCCCAAAGTTTTTTTTTCTCCCCTGTTAGAGAGGCATCAATTTTTCTGCCTCATTCCCAAGGTGCTTTATAATTTATTTCAAATGTATTTTGGGTGGCAGTTTTGAAATTAACTCATCACTCTGAGGTGGCTGAGGATGCTGCATGTTTAGGGTTGTATGAAAAATTATTTTCAGTTAGTTTTTATCAGGATGTACCCAGTTCATACCTTCCAGATTGAATACGGACTCAAAATACAATCAGTGGTTGAAGGTCATACATTTACAGGTTTGCAGTGTGATTTGCAGACCAAAACAATTGTGTTAAAGAGCATGCATAAGTTTCAAAAATGCACATGAAAAATGAATATTTTCGAAACATGTGCACATACATGCTTTGATCAGTGAAGAGTGCATATATTTCAATGATGTGCACAATTTTTCAGCAGTGCAGCTTTTCCCCCTTCCCATATGCAAGTGAATGGAGAAATCACTCCACTAGCTTGCATAAGAAGACAAATGCTATGTTTTTACCTCCATTCTTGTCTATTGCCTCCTTCTTTCTCTTCCCCCCTTTATTTTTTCTCTGTTTCCCATGCTCCTTTTCTCTGTTTCATTCTTCTGTTTTCCTCTTATTTTTCTCTTCTCCTTCTCTCTTTTCCCTCTCTCATTTCCTCTGTCCCCCTTTCCCTGTTTCACCTCTCTTTTTTTTCTTTTTTCCCACTCTGTCTCTCTTTTTCTCTCCCCACTCTTGATTCCTCTCTTTTTCCCTTCCCTTCACTCTCTTCTCTTCCCCTTTCATTTTTCTCTCCCCTCTCTTTGTTTCTCTTCCCCTCATTCTTTCTCTTCCCCTTCCCCCTCTCTGTTTCTCTTTCCTCCTTTTTTTCTCTTCCTTTCTCTTTTCTCTTCCCCCTTTTTCTCTTCCCCCCTCTCTTCCCCCCTATTTTTCACTTCCCCTCTCTCTTCTTTTCTCTCCCCACTTTTTGTCCCCCCTGTGTGTTTCCATCACTTTCACACAGAGAATGTGTATATTCTGTGTGTGTGTGTGTGTGTGTAGACTCTCAACATTTTGTGACTAGCTATGCCCACACCCCTACAGTTGTCACTTTGAGGTTGTACCCATGGCATTTAAAAAAAAAAGCCCAATGTACCCAGGGACCCAAGAATGTTGGGAACTTCTGTCTCACTATGTTTCCTGCACTCATCCTGAGTTCCATGACAAACGTATGTTTTTTCTTTCCCCTGGAGGTTCAGCTTCAAGGCTAACAAAGAGGGCAATGGCAAATTGGCAATGACAGCCACCATGACTCAACAATAGACTCACTTAAGAGTAGTACTCAGTTCAACCTGTGTTTGGGCTATACCACTTCAGACTGCAGTTGGATTGGTTCTCCTTATAGGAGCCTAAGGCTAGAATTCTTTAAAAAAATAAGTAGTCCAATCCAGAAACAGATGGACTAATTCAATGAGATCTAGGCCTCAACCGGTAGACCTGACAAGGTGATCTTTCTTTCTGTTGGATCCTTGTCAGGCCTAGCTGAAGGAATGCCTCACCCACCTCTTGACCTGGGAGTGCAGGCTTAGGTAGTTGCCTGAATTGGAGCCGAGAAGGAATTTTCCTCTGTTGGCCCTGAGGGAAACAGATTTTTGAATTGTCTGTGCTGCCTTTCTCCTCGGCTTCTGCATCTTGGCTTGTTACTCAAGAGGAGTTCAAATGTGAGTGTTTTACTGGCTACCCTTCAGAAGTGTTCAGCCCAAGGTCAATCTGGTGTTTTATGAATATATCTTATCATCCTAATTTTAAAAAGTTTAATCAAGTTGTGATAGTTTAAATGTATCTATTGTTTTGTCTTTCTTCCTGGTTTTGTGGTCTTACCACCAGTCTTACTGGGGTTGGGAGCAAGTTTCTTTCATGGTCCATGAAAGGATTCCAGATTTAGTAGTGGGCTCTCCCACGCTGGAGGCGAGGCATTCAAGACGAGGCTGGACAGCCATCTCAGGGATGCTTTGACTTAGATTCCTGCATTGAGCAGGGAGTTGGACTCAACGGTCTTATAGGCCCCTTCCAACCCTACTATTCCATGATTCAGGATTCCAGATTTAGTTGGGACAAGGACCCTTTGAAATGAATTGAACTAGGTTGCACTTTTAAGCTGCAATCGCAAGCATACTTACTTGGAATTCGGAAGTCAGTTCAGTTAAGTGGAGTGAGACTTGGGCATGGAAAAGGCAAACAAGTCCCATTGAAATGAATGGAACGAGTGATCCTGTGCATGATTACTCAGAAGTAAATCCCACTGAACTTAGTGTGTGTGTATATGTATGTGTGTGTATATATATATATGTATGTATGTATATGTATGTGTGTGTGCGTGTGTGTATGTATGCGCAAAATAGTAGGAATTTATTCCCAAGTAAGTGTGTTTATGATTATACTTTAAGTTATAGCTGTCATTGAGATCAAATCCTGAATCATCTCAGATCTTTGACCACAAGAAGTTGGATACCTTTAATGAGGCTGACAGTGCTGTCCTAAGCACACTTACTTGCAGGTAAGTTTTACTGAACACACTGGGATTTACTTTACTGATTTATTGATGATGAATCCATTTCTTAGCCAGCTTTGAAGACCATAGTCTTCACAAGATGGCTTACAGAATAATCAATGCAACCATCTTATTACTAAAACCATTCTTAAATACAAAACAATTTTAAATAAAACCCGTTACAATTAAATAGAATTTCAAAATATCCATCTGTGTGAATACCATAAACATTCTCAATTTTCACTTCTGAGTTGCGTTGGAGTGTTAGTCACAAGGAAGAGCTAATTAACAATTTCTCTCTACAACACCCCAAAATCTCTCAGCACAGTAGTTATATCCCACTGTGTCCTTCTGCTAACACAAATTACGTTGTGCTAGCATGTGGACCCTCCAGGGCAGCATTAGCTGGCTCGATGGGATTCTTTGCATGTTTCGACAGAAAAAAAGTCCTACAACTCCCAGCATTCCCCAGCTGGCCATGCTACCTGGGGAATGCTGGGAGTTGTAGGATTCTTTTCTGTTTAAGCATGCATAGGATTGCACCCTACACGTATTTTCTTGCTGAAGAGAAGAAAGATTTTAGCCAGGTGCAGTTCCAATGTTGATGGAGAATTAATTGGTAGTGACAACCATCATGACTCAACATTGGTCAGTAGTTCAACCTGTGTGGAGGCTGTACCACTTCCCAAATTTATTATACAGTTAAGTAATGAAGCATTGTTACAGTCTAAGTCTATTCCTTGTTATTTAATTAAAGTTATATGTAATTTAATATCAGATTATAATTAACCCAAACAGGCCAGGGGAGAGATTCGAACTGGGGGTCTGGGATCTTTGCAGTGATGCAATTTTTCTTCCTCTGTCCCCAGCAATTTGCCCTGTCTCTAAGGGCAAAAAACATATAGGCCTGGCAACCTTTACAAAAAATGTCCCCCTGCTGTTGGAAACAGAATGGTGGGTTAGGGGTTAAAGGAAGTCCAACAGAGTCCAGCAGGACTCTCCTTAGGCCACAGTGGTTGCAAGTTACACTTTATTTATTTTATTTATTTATTACATTTATATCCCACCCTTCTTCCATCATGGAACTCAAGGTGGCTACATGAGGCTCTCAGGTAGTCTCCCCTCCAAGCACTGACCAGACCCAACCCTGCTTAGCTTTAGCAAGGTGGCTACCTCATGTGCCTTCACACTATGCCCTGGGCCCATTTCATCTACATGGCAGTGTTCTTATCCTGACCCATGGAACTGGTGCCATTAGGGGTTGTATGACAGACAGACATTCAGCAGGTGCATCTTTCTTTTTCATGGACTGCTGAGGGATCGTGCTGTGTGTCTGTGGATGTCTATCCATTCAGGGCATAAGGCCTGTGTCAGGAAAACTGGTAGAAAAACTAGAAATGAGGAGAATGTGGGCCCAAATCCAAACTGATGAACCCAAAGAGGTGGTGTTAATTCCAGATTTATTGATCCAATAGAGTTGGATCAAGGGTCAGCACCATTGGCACCTGCTGAGGCTACATCCTGTGGGGTGGCCATTGTCATCCTTCCATGGAGCCTCCATGTTCTTCCCCCTGGCTGTCACTGCCTGCCTGTTTGCCTGCCCTTGCTTGGCATAAGGAATAAGGTGAAGGAATATGGCAAAGGAGCAGCATCTTCCACTTGCTTTGTGCTCTCTTTCCAAGCAACCAAGAAACAAAACCCTACGAGGAGAGACTGAAAGAACTGCGCATGTTCAGCCTTGAGAAGAGAAGACTAAGGGAAGACAGGATAGCACTCCTTAGTACTTGAAGGTTGCCACAGAGAGGAAGGCCAGGATCTCTTCTCGATCATCCCAGAACTCAGGACACAGAATAATGGGCTCAAGTGACAGGAAGCCAGCCTGAACGTCGGGAAAAACATATTGACTGTTAGAGCAACACGACAATGGAACCAATGACCTAGGGAGATGGTGGGATCTCCCACACTGGAGGCATTCAAGATGAGGCTGGACAGCCATCTGTCAGGGATGCTCTGACCTGGATTCCTGCACTGAGCAGGGGGCTGGACTCCATGGTCTTGTAGGCCCCTTCCAACCCTACAGTTCTATGATTCTATGATTCTATGCTGACTGGGCCCAGGGAAAGAGGGGAAGTGAATGGGAAGTGGTGACATTGGCTAGAAGGAGGTGGGTTTTTTAGGGAGAGGGGCATTGGGGGCATCTCTGTCACTTGGAAATCCAGCCCATTTTAGGCTCAACGGACTTCTGCTATCTGCCTGACTCAGCAAGCTGAGCCACAGGTTTTTCCTGAACTCCGGGGAGATTTCTCACACTTTTTTTGGTGTCGGACACAATTTGTGCAAACAGAGATTTGCACAAATTGCAGCTGAAATTTGCATAATTTGAGCAAATTGTGGCCATCCTTTGTGTAATTTTACACCTGTAATTTATGCAAATAATAGAGAAAGCATGGGAAATTTGCTAACTGACTTGACTCAAAGCAGGCCAAAGTCTGGGGTGGGGGGAGCCAATGAAAACTCATCGAGCTCCACTCCCCCCAATGGATTCCTCTGACATCCCTAACTGTAATCCAGAGTCAAAATTGGGTGGAGGGGTATTATCTCATGCTGCTACACCCCTCTCCTTGCTGGCTGCCTTCCAGTTAAACTGTGGGCCTTTGATATTTGGGCTTTTAATATTGGGGGACTTTCTGGCCTTGTCCAATTTATCATCACCCTTCTTATTGTTAGGCTTTTGTTGCAGCCCAGTTTTATTATTAAAAAGCAAATGATCCGTTCTTATTTCAAAGTAGAGAGCTGTTGGTCACCAGTAGCAAGTTAGCTGTTAGCAAGCAAGTTAGCTGTTCATCAATTAACCCGGGATTGCATGATGGTCTGTGAAATGCCACTATCCAGGCACAAACTAGAGCTCTGCACAAATGGCCTCTCAAAATTCTCCACCCTATTTGTGGGCTGAGAAATTGGGAGAGGGGGACATTTCATCAAATTTCTCCAGGGGGTGAAATTTCTCCAGCGTCTCACAGGTAGGACTCACTATTGGCAGGGCTTAAAGCACAACGTCTTTATTTTGAGCTTACCTTATTATTACAAGGTGGCCAAGGGTACTGCGTATATATATTTTTTCTTCCTATTACACATCTCTCCATCACTCTGACACCTCCTCGGCTTCCCACACTTCCTGCTCTGAAAAAGCTCCAGGGGGAATGAGTTACCTCATAATGTCTTCCATTCCCCAGGCTTTAATTGAATTGTGGGAAGCCAGTGAGAGGATTGTAGAATAAAAAAAGATAGGGCACTCACACACATTTGTAGTTTCTTCCCCCTTCCCAATAAATATAAAGGGGAAGGAAACCCCCTTTTGGGGGGGTCAATGACCATTTGTTTCCATTGAGTTGGGATTCTCTCACTGCACTCTAGCCACACCTTCTCGATCTGCTGATGCTTGAACACCCACCATGCCAATTGCTAAACGGCTCACCCTACTGTAATTCTTACAGACCATTTTACAACTTGAGCCTAATAAATAACAACTGTGAGAAATAGCCTTCAGACAGTAAAGGAGTTGGAAGTCCCCCTTAATGGCCCTTTTAAATGTAGCTTTAATTAATTCCACGCACTCCTACAGGATTATCAACTTTACAGTATGACTACAAGGGAAAACTTTTAAGGCAGCACAAGGATGTTTTGTTTCTCATGACTTGTCATCACTGCTTATTAACCCAGTGAATAAACTGAAAATCCCACTTGGATTTGTTCTTTTGCTTTTATGAGCTTCTTCTGTGCTTTCTTTTGTTGGCCCTTGTCAAAGCTAAAGAGGGTCCAGACATACCCAAATCTAGGCCCAGAGGGTGCCTTCCCTACTCCAGAATCCTGAAGATTTTTTCTCTCTCTCTCTCTGATCAGTTCACCACCAGATTCACTAGGGAAAAAAAGAAGAAGAAAAAAACTTTCACAAATGGATTTGGTGGATGGCTTTTTTACCCTATTATTGAGATTCGGGGGTGGAGGGGAGGCTCAAAAGGAAAAGTCTGAACTCTTAAATTGCCATCACTGGGTGATTTTTTTTTTTTCTTGGAAGATTTTTACCACAACTCATTACTTTGGCTGGGAGAAACAGTCTCCCTGTATGCAACTTTTAATTGATGTTTTGGTGTGCGGCCCAAAAGTAGGTATACAGTATAGTTTATTTGCATTTTATTACATTGTTTATTACATTTACATTTGTTTAACACTGTTTAATCTCGTAAGTGCTCGAAATGTATTCCATCAATGTTGCAACATTCCTTGAACCTGTCCAAAACACTGTGACACTAGGGATGTACGAAAGGCACTTACCTGGTCCCGCAGCTTGCTTCGCGGTGGGGGGGAGTCGCTTCGGTTCTCCCCCCGAAGTTCAGGCGAGGAGGTGAGGCACCCCGCCTCGCCTGGCCAAAATTCAGGCTGGGGAGAAGCGCCCCGTCTCCCCGGCTGCGAAATACAAAAGTGAAAAAAAACAAAAACAAAAACACTCGTGATAGGCTACTAGGGATGGATGAAAGGGACTTACCTTGTCCCGCAGCTTGCTTTGCGGTGGGGAGGAGGTGCTTCGGTTCTCCCCCCGAAGTTCAGGCGAGGGGGGGAGGAGCCCCGCCTCACCCGGCCAAAATTCAGGCTGGGGGGGGAGGCGCCCCATCCCTCGCCGGTGAAATTCAGGCCTGGGAGGAGCGCCCCGTCTCCCTGGCCATGAAAAAAAAAGTAAACAAAAAAGAAAAAACACACACCCGTGATAGGCTACGTAATGATTTGCGTAGCCTATCACGGCTAGATTTCCAAAGTCAGCTGTGATAGGCTACGTAAATTGTCACGTAGCCTATCACGGGTGACTTTGGGGGGAAAAAAAGCCCGTACACAAATGGCGGCGCCCCATGGGCGCCGCCATTTGAATTTCTTATTTTGGCACATCTAGTCTACGTAAAGATTTACGTAGACTACGGCGAAAATAAGGGCAACGCAAATGGCATTCCCTTATTTTCGCCGTAGTCTACATAAATCTTTACGTAGACTACATAAATCTTTACATAGACTACCCCTGTACAAATAAGGAACACAAATGGAGGCGCCCATGGGGCGCCGCCATTTGCATACGCGCTTTTTTTTTTTCCAAAGTCACCTGTGATAGGCTACATGATGATTTACATAGCCTATTACGGCTGACTTTGGAAATCTAGCGGTGATTTCTACGTAAATCGTCGTATAGCCTATCACGGGTGTGTGTTGTTTTTTGACTTTATTTTGTAATTGCGGCGGCGGCAGCTGGTCGGAAGACCGGCTGCCACCCCCGCCCCCGACAAACCGCTGCCGAACTCCCACCGGGACCCGCCGCCGAGAGGGACATTCGAGGGAGGTAAGTCCCATCCCGGGGTGGGCGAGGGGGCGGAGAATTTCACCAACAATTTCGGGGGGCCGAATGCATTGGCATTCGGCCTCCCCAAGATTCATGGAGAAATTCTCCGCCATCACTATGGTCTAGAGATGTACGAAAGTGACTTACCTTTAACAAAATTTGATTTGAGGTGGGGGGGAGGCGCTCCGTCCCTCCCCCCTGAAATTCTGGCCGGGGGGGAGGCGCTCCGTCCCTCCCCCCCAAATCTTGGCCGTCCGGGTGCGCAAATGGCGGCGGCCGTAGCCACCGCCGCTTGCGTCCCTGCAGTCAGCCATGATAGGCTACGTAAATGTTTATGTAGCCTATCACGGCTGATTTAAAAGAAAAAAAACATGCGTACGCAAATACTGCCCCATTTGCGTTCCTTATTTTGACACATCTTAGTCTATGTAAACATTTACGTAGACTATGGCGAAAATAAGGGGAACACAAATAGCGTAGCGTCTACGCTATTTGGGTTCCCCTTATTTTCACCATCTTAGTCTATGTAAATGTTTACATAGACTAAGACGTGTCAAAATAAGGAACGCAAATGGCGGCGCCCATGGGCGGTGCCATTTGTGTATGTGTGTTTTTGTTTTTTTCCTTTAAATCAGCCGTGATAGGCTACGTAAACATTTACGTAGCCTATCACGGTATTTTTTAAAAATCCAGCCATGATAGGCTACGTAAATCTTTACGTAGCCAATCACGTTTTTTTTTTTTTTACTGGAAATGGTGGTGGTGGCAGCCGGTCGAAAGACTGGCCGCCGCAGCCGCCGCCCCCGAACCGCTGCCGAACCGCTGCCGGAGCCGCCGCCGCTGCCAGGAGGATTCACCCAAGGTAAGTCCTTTCCAGGGGGGGGCGGGGGGGTGGCAGACCATTTTGCCACCAATTTTGGGGGGCCGAATGCTCTGGCATTCGGCCTCCCCGAGATTCGTGGCAAAATTCTCTGACATCCCTAAGTCCCTTACTGCAAAAGCATAATGAGGAGGTGCCCCATCTTGTTGGAAGAGCAGTTTGGTGAAGTTAGCCCTGGTTCTGAGTTGTGGCACTACCATGTCGCATAACATGTTTAGGTAATTGTTACTATCCACAGTTGTATCAAAGAAAACAGGTCCTACAACACCTTCGCTGGACAGTGCACCCCACATTGTGACTAGGGGTGCATGAAAGCCACTTACCTGGTCTCGCAGCTTGCTTTGTGGTGGGGGGGAGGCGCTTCGCTGCTCCCCCCCAAGTTCAGGCTGGGGGGGGAGGCTTCCCGCCTCGCCCGGACGAAATTCAGGCCGGGGGGAAGGCTTCCTGCCTCGCCCGGCCGAAATTCAGGCCGGGGAGGAGGCTTCCCACCTTGCCTGGCCGAAATTCAGGCCGGGGGGGAGGCTTCCCACCTCACCCGGCCGAAATTCAGGCCGGGGAGGAGGCACCTTGCCCGGCCGCGAAATAAAAAGTTAAAAAAAATAAAAAACGCCCCCGTGATAGGCTACGTGACGATCAACATAGCCTCTCACGGCTAGATCTGCAATGTCAGCCATGATAGGCTACGTTAATCGTCATGTAGCCTATCACGGGTGACTTAAAAAAAAAAAAAGGCACGTACGCAAATGGCGGCCCCCATAGGGAGCTGCCATTCACATTCCTTATTTGGTCGCTTTAGTCTACGTAAATCTTTACGTAGACTACGGCGAAAATAAGGGCAACGCAAATAGCGTTGCCCTTATTTTCGCCGTAGTCTACGTAGTCTTTACGTAGACTACAGCGACCAAATAAGGAACGCGAATGGCGGCTCCCTATGGGGGCTGCCATTAGCCGTATGCGCTTTTTTTGTTTTTTTTTTAAGTCACCCGTGATAGGCTACGTGACGATTTACGTAGCCTATCACGGCTGACTTTGCAAATCTAGCTGTGATAGGCTACGTTGATCGTCACGTTGCCTATCAAGGGGGCGGTTTTTTTTTTTTTTACTTTTATTGGAATGGCGGCAGCAGCAGCCGGTCAAAAGACCGGCTGCCGCCTCTGCCCCTGTCGAAGACCTGCCGAACCGCCGCCGGGACCTGCCGCCGGGACGGACATTCGGGAAAGGTAAGTCCCATCCTGGGGGGGGGGTGCGGAGAATTTCTCCCCGAAACTACTTCGGGGGGCGGAATACATTGGCACTCGGCCCCCCAAAGTTTCGGGGAGAAATTCTCCCCCATCCCTAATTGTGACACCTGGCTGGTTCAGTTGAGATGTGATAGTCAAATGAGGTTTTTTCATCTGCCCATACACACAGTCATGCCTGTTCACGTGGCCTGACAACTTGAAAGAAGCCTCATCTGACCAGATGATCCTATCAAGAAGGTCTGGTTCGTTAGAGATTTGGTTACACATCATCTCAAAGAATGGCAACTGATGGTCTGGGTCATCCTCCAGAAGACCATGTCACAGTCTTGGACGGTATGGCTTCAATTTCAATTTACGCATTAAGCGTTGCAAGGATGTTCTAGGTATGGATAGCTGTTTAGACGCACATCGTGTGGACTTTTTTGGACTGTTCACAAATGTCAGAGCGACTCTCATCTCATTTTCCTCTGTCACAGATGTCCTGGGACATCCAGATTTTGGTGCATTAGCCACTGCACCTGTTGCTTCAAATTTATCTCTAAGATGATAAATTGTCAGACGTGTTGGTGGAGGAGTGTCAGATGCCTCTTGCCACGCTGTGCGCACCCGCTTGGCATTTTCAGTCTTCCAGTACTGCTTTAGAATCCACTTTCTTTGTTCTTGACTCAAGTTTGCTGCCATCATTCACAATATCAGTTAAACAAAAATAACTAAAAAACTAAACAACTGTATACCTACTTAAGGGCCTCACTCCCCTCACTCTCTGCACTTAACTGATGTAACTGTCACTCCCTGTCACTCACTGTTCCCAACTGTCATTCTGACTCCACCCACACATATTCTACTCACTTATTCTCTCCCCCTCCCCTCAACATTCTAAACAACTGTATACCTACTTTTGGGCCACCTGGTGTGTATATACATATACATATACATATATATGTGTGTGTGTGTATGTGTCCCAGGAACTTTTTGGGTACAGAAAAACAACAACAACAAACCTGAATGGGTTGTATCCAATGGTGTCCTTCCATGAGCAGGAGGGACACTGCTGGTGGATCGAGTCCCTTCCCCATGTAGCCCCTCTCACACCCTCCAAATCTGCTTTAGAGGATTGGGACTAGGAGTGCACGAAAGCCACTTACCTGGTCTCGCAGCTTTTCGTGGTGGGGGGGAGGCGCTTCACTGCTCTCCCCCTGAAGTTCAGGCTGGGGAGGGAGGCTTCCCGCCTCGCCCGGCCAAAATTCAGGCCAGGGGGGAGGTTTCCCACCTTGCCCAGCTGAAATTCAGGCCGGGGAGGAGGCACCTCGCCTCGCCCGGCCGCGAAATAAAAAGTTAAAAAAAACCCGCCCCCGTGATAGGCTACGTGACGATTAACGTAGCCTATCATGGCTAGATCTGCAAAGTCAGCCATGATAGGCTACGTAAATCATCATGTAGCCTATCACGGGTGACTTTAAAAAAAAAAGAAAAAGCGCATACGGCTAATGGCGGCCCCCATAGGGAGCCGCCATTCGCGTTCCTTATTTGGTTGCTGTAGTCTACGTAAATCTTTACATAGTCTACGGCGAAAATAAGGGCAATGCAAATAGTGTTGCCCTTATTTTCGCCGTAGTCTACGTAATCTTTACGTAGACTACAGCGACCAAATAAGGAACGTGAATGGCGGCTCCCTATGGGGGCCGCCATTAGCCGTACACACTTTTTTCTTTTTTTTTAAAGTCACCCGTGATAGGCTACGTGACGATTTACGTAGCCTATCATGGCTGACTTTGCAAATCTAGCCGTGATAGGCTACGTTAATCGTCACCTACGTTAATCGTCACGGTGACTTTAAACCCTACGGGGGCATTTTTTTTTTTACTTTTATTGAAATTATTATTATTATTATTATTATTATTATTATTTATTAAATTTATTAATCACCCACCTGGCTGGTCACCCAGCCACTCTGGGCGATGTACAACACACCATAAAACAATTTAAAACAATAAAATTCTACCATAATTTTTTTTTTAAAATACCGTAACCCATCCCAAATGCCTGCCTGAACAACCACGTTTTTAATGCACGACGGAAGCTCATTAAAGAGGGGGCATGACGGAGTTCCCTAGGGAGGGAGTTCCACAGAGTGGGGGCCACCACTGAAAAGGCCCTCTCCCTCGTCCCCACCAGTCTAGCTGTCCTGGTTGATGGGACAGAGAGAAGGCCATCCGAGGCTGATCTTGTTAAGCGGCCTGTCTGGTGGAGACAGGCTGGAGCGCTGGAGGCGCTCCTTAAGATAGGCTGGGCCGGAACCATATAGGCTTTTAAAGGTCAAAACCAACACCTTGAATTTGGCCCGGAAAACAACTGGAAACCAGTGCAACCCCTTCAGCACTGGAGTGATGTGATCTCGCCGGCGGCTGCCTTTAATCAGGTGAGCCGCCGCGTTCTGTACCAGCTGCAGCTTCCAAACCGTCTTCAGGGGTAACCCCACGTAGAGCGCATTACAGTAGACTAAACAAGAGGAGACCAGGGCATGTACTACCTATGAGAGCAGATGGTCGGGAAGGAAGGGGCGCAGCCGCCGTATCAGATGGAGTTGATACAGCGCTGTCCGGCTCACAGCTGACACCTGAGCCTCCATGGACGGCTGGGCGTCCAAAATGACCCCCAGGCTGCGGACCTGGTCTTTCAAGGGTAGCCGTACCCCATTCAACACCAGGTCAACATCCCCCAGCCTCCTCTTGTCTCCCACCAAAAGTACCTCGGTCTTGTCAGGGTTCAGCTTCAGCTTATTCCTCCCCATCAAGCCACTCACCATCTCCAGACATTTGGACAGGGATTCTACGGCCAACCTTGGTGAAGATTTGAATGAGAGATAGAGCTGGCGGCGGCGGCAGCCGGTCGAAAGATTGGCTGCCGCCCCCGCCCCTGACGAAGACCCGACGAACCGCTGCCGGGACCTCCGCCGGGAGGGACATTCGGGAAAGGTAAGTCCCGTCCCGGGGGGGGTGTGGGGGGGCAGAGAATTTCTCCCCAAAACTTGTTTGGGGGGCCAAACACGTTGGCGCTCAGCCCCCCGAAGTTTCGGGGAGAAATTCTCCGCCAACACTCATTGGGACAACCATCTGGAGCAGATTTGGAGGGGCATGTGTGGGGGGGATTTAGGGTGGAGGATGGGAAGGGAAATACCCATTCTATTTGTGTAATGTTGGGTTTAGCCCCAAATAAAAAGTGGCTGAAATTTGGGGACATTGTTTCCTACTGTACAGCTGACAATGTCCTAAAAAGGCTACATTGTGGATCTACTTCTGTGTAATTTCTGCAATGTGAAGTACACTGCGGGTGTGATTGCAACCCAAAGAATAATAATGTAAAACTGATTTTATTTTCCCTACACAATTTAGGAGTGGATGGGCTGGAGTTGAGCAAATGGTCTGACAGCTGGCGATGTGTATGGTGGTGTTCTCATCCCCTTACTCCCTCTGATGTCACCTGTGTCACTTGACTTTAGGTTGGATCCAGATACAGTCATTCTTAGGGTAGACCCATTGAAATTGATTGGACTTTGTAGCCATGAGTAAGTTAAGTCCCAGTGATTTCAGTGTGTCTACTCTAAGTATGATTAACGGTGCAATCCTATGTACATTTAGGCAGAAAAAAGTCCTACAACTCCCAGCATGCCCCATCTACCCATGTTGGCTGGGGCATGCTGGGAATGGCAGAACTTCTCTTCTGTCTACATATGCATAGGATTTTGCCCTAAATCTGGTTCCACCCCTGGTAGAACAGCTGCGAGTAAGTCAGTACTGGAGCAGATGGACAAATGGTCTAACTCAGTTGAAGGCAGCATGTTTAGACAGAGAAAAGCCTACAACTCCCAGCATGACCCAGCCAGCATGGGTAATTGGGGCATGCTGGGAGTTGTAGGATTTTTTCCTGTCTAAACATGTATAGGATTGCACTCCGTAAGTATTAATTTTGTTTTGGCATATATACATTCATGAAAGAAAGGCAAGAACAAGACTAAAACTAGCACTTAGCCCAAATTCCTCTGCAAACAATTTTCTGAGGAAATTCGGAGATATTTCTTTTACTCACCTCCCTAGAGGAAGACCACTTTGCAGAATTTTCTCTGAATAGTCACACACACACATCTATCTATCTATCTATCTATCTATCTATCTATCTATCTATCTATCTATCTATCTAAATATCTGTATATATATACACACATATATATATATATATATATATATATATACACACACACACACACACACACATACATACATATACACGCGCGCGCACGCGTGCCTCTGGAGGGGGTTGCACTCCCCCTAAAGGATCAGGTTTGTAGTTTGGGGGTGCTCTTGGACCCAGAATTGTCACTCGAGGCACAGGTAAACTCAGTGGCATGGAGCACTTTTTATCAGCTTAGGCTGGTATACCAACTACGCCCTTATCTGGACAGAGATCGCCTAGCTACAGTTATCCATGCTCTGATAACTTCTCGTCTGGATTACTGCAATGCGTTATACGTGGGGCTGCCTTTGAAAACGGTCCGGAAACTTCAGCTGGTCCAAAACAGGGCACCAAGATTGTTAACTGGGACTGGCCAGCGAGCCCATATTATGCCAGTACTTGTCCAGCTGCACTGGCTGCCAGTCCATTTCCGGGCCCGATTCAAAGTACTGGTATTAACATTCAAAGCCCTTAACAGCTTGGGGCCAGGTTATCTGAAGGATTGCCTCCTCCCATATGTACCTGCCCGGACCTTTAGATCATCCTCAGCGGCCCTCCTCCATGAGCCTCCGTGGTTACTAGGAGGAGGGCCTTTTCTGCTGTGGCACCCCAGCTGTGGAGTTAACTGCCTAGTGAGGTTCACCTGGCACCTACATTGTATTCTTTCCAGCACCAGGTGAAGACCTTTTTATTCTCACAGGCATTTTAGCATTTTAGCTTTCTAGACATTTAGCTTTGCGGTTTTAAATCTATATTTTAAATCCCTGTAGTGCTGCTAGGTTTTACTCTGGTTTTATTCTGGTTGTGTTGTTATATTGTGGTTTTAATGGTTTTATAGTTTATATTTTTTTACTGTGTGCTTTTTGGTTTTAATTTTTGTGAACTGCCCAGAGAGCTTCGGCTATTGGGCGATATAGAAATAAATAAATAAATGAACAAATAAATAAATAAGCCACCATTCCCCCCTCCCCGGCACATCCTGCCCCACTCCTAATGCAATGTCACTAGATCCAGGGCAAGGTGGATGATGCAAAATAGCAGCCAGCAAAACCAAACAACAAAAATCTTAGGGTAAAATAAGGAATCTGTGATAAGAAAGAAGCTAGGCCACTACTAACATTGAGCCGCACCACTGAGGTAACTATTGGAGAATTGCTTTTCCCATTGGAGACATTCAGTGAAATGCTCCCCCCCACACAAATAGTTTGGATAAGTTTCAGAGGCCACTGGTGCACAGCTCTAGCTAAAAGATACTTCAGCCAGAAGAAAGTGTGCAGCCTGAGAGCCAACTCACACTTACAGGGAATGTACAATGGCTGAGTCCCTCTTGCTTCTTGTTTTGGGACCCTGTGGGAGGCCAAAGGCTCCCTATAATCAGTAGGGATGTTGCGAGTGCATGATATGGGGGTGGAGTCCAATGGACTCCCCCCTCCCCCTGCTCGGCACTCCAGACTCCTGTTTGTGGACCGTGCAGCAGTAACCAGACCCGTTTGCTGAGAGCTGTGCAGTCCATGACTGGGGCTGGCTGCTCCTTCCTTGAACCACCATTGTGATGTAAAATGGTCTTTCGGGTCTTCCCAGAAATCTAATGTTGCGTAGAGACTGGCTGTAAAGCGTTCATCTACACAACATTACAGGTGTCAATAGGCCATTGACACCTGTAATATGGTGTAGTAGATGGCCACTTTGCACCATTTTGCATAACAATGGCGGCCAGGGGAAGGAGAGGGTGGCCCTGCAGTGCTTGCTGGTCACTCACTGAGCTCACACGACACGATGAGTGGGTGCGGGCAGCCACAACTCGGCGAGTGACCAGTGTCCCTGGACAGAAGTGATTCTGTCTCTCCCTAACAATCAGCGACAAGACAGAGCCATACGCAAGTGTTCGGCCTTCTCACTTGAGGGCTAAAATTAGGGCAGGGATGTTAGAGTTTATGCAAGCCCTGCCCTCAACATCCCCTTTCCTGCCTGCTCTGTTCCTGCCTGTCCTGTGTTGAGGGGGAGCTAGGGATGGCGGAGAATTCCGCCATGGACTCCAATGAGGCTGAATTCCAGGGAAATCAGCCTCCAAAGTCCGTGGTGGAACGTTCCCACTCACATCCGCCTAGCGCCGGATCATTGCGGAGCTGAATTCTCCTCGCCGGCGGCTCCATTTCGCAAGCGATATGGCTGCCACTGCCATCCGTTACCACTGCTGATGAGAAACAGGAAGTGATCTGGATGCAAACGGCATCCGCTATGCCATTTGAGTCTCTTTTTATTCTTGCGATAGGCTACGCATCTGTATTTATGGAGCTATTTACGGAGCCTATGGCATGAAAAAATCAGGGACATTTTTTCATGCGATAGGCTACGTAAATAGCTACATAAATACAGATGCGTAGCCTATCGCAAGAAGAAACAGGGACTCAAATGGCATAGCGGATGCCATTTGCATCCGGATCACTTCCTGTTTCTCATCATCAGCGATACGGCATGGCAATGGCAGCCGTATCGCTTGCAGAATGGAGCCAGCTGGCAGCTCTGCAGACTCACTGAGGAGTGGAGCTGGCCAGCGAGGATTTTGGGGGGGGAGGAATGGATAGAAGCCCCTTTCAGACCTCCCCAATCAATGTGGGAGGGTCAAGAGGGCAGGGCTTGCATGCCCACATCAACACCCCACTTTTAGCCATCAGGTGATCAGGATGAGTGTCTGCATAGGGCTGCAGTGTCCAGTTGAACTGGGAGAGGCTGGAAATGTTTATGGAGTGTGATTTAAGCATTGCATTATATTCCTGTTCCCCTCACTGGCCCATACTTCCCCTGGTGGGTGGCTTCAGCACCCATCTTATGGAAAGCAGCTGTGCTGTGTTTACCCTGAAGGCGTCTGCTTTTGCCTGTAAGGAGAGAGCAGCTACTTGTTGTTAATACAGCTGATGGCCAGGAGGACAAAGATGAGTTGGTGTGTTTGGACTGGGGATGGGTGAGAAATGTGTTCCATTGATTCTTTTTAACAGAGTCATTCAATCCACCCCTCCCATGCCTTTCAGTAAGCCGAGATAGAGTTGTGTACTGAAATCCACAGTTTTACGAGTTTTGTGACACAGCTCACCAGGGAAAACGTATGCCCCAAATATCCACATTAGGGAAAAGTGTGCACAAAATGCATGTATTTGAGAAAGGTCCCCACAAAATTGCATTACAGCAATGGAAAGTCCTTGGAAAAAATGTGTCCAACAATGCAAGCTTATTTGGAAATGGAATGGAACAATGTGGATCTTAACAATCTCAGTAAGAACAAGACGGGCAGATCCATGGGAACATAGGAAGCTGCCATACTGAGTCAGGCTATGGGTCCATCTAGACAAGCATTGTTGATGCTGACTGACAGCAGCTCTTTCGAGGTTTTCCCTGCCCTATCTGGAGAAGCTGGGGATCGAACCTGGGACCTACTCCATGCAAGGTATCTGATCTACCACTGAGCTATGGCCCCTACCATACACATCCATCTGTCCATCACTCCACCTATCCATTTCTCCATCCTCCATTTGGACATAGCAATAGCCACCTGCGTCATAGGGGAAGACACAGAGTCTATGCGTCGGTCCCACAAGCCTTTCCCATCCTCTCCGGGTGCAGTGGATCCTTGCAGGGAGGAGTTTGCTCCATTCTACAGGGTTCCAAAACAAACAGATGGGGAAGTGAAAGGCATGTGTGAACCTTGTTCTCAGGCTAAAGTTCACGTGCTGCATCCCACAGCCCTATGCACACTTGCTTAGGCATAAGTCCCATAGAGCTCAACGAGGCTTACTTCCGAATAAACATGCTGAGGACTGTGCTACAACTCATCATCCCTCAGGTACCTGGTATGTAAGATCTTTACCCCCCTTGGCATAAACTTCGCTGCTGGGAAGCCTTCGCCCTCCTCTCCAAACCACTCTAGGATAAGATGATAAGAAGATTACAAGCAAAGCCTCTGTTTAGCCATTCCACCATCTCCTGTCAGACACAGCAAGTTAAATTACAGCACAGGACGCCAATGAATTGATCATCCACTCAGCCTCTACAACCTGAGGGTGAAAGACCCTTGACAGGGATAAGTGAAGTAATCTCAGGAAAGTTTATTTGAGCTGGGAGGGATTGAACAAGTGCATTTAGAGCACCACCTGGCAGATCAAGATGGGCCAAATCTGGAAGGTCTGGGTTGTGGTTCCCCCGACCTCAAGTGCTAACATTATGAATGGTATGAAGGAAAGGTATTCCGAAGTCCACCCCACTCTCTCTCTCTCTCTCCCCCCCCTCTCTCTCTCTCACACACACACACACTCGTACACACAACAGTACAACAGAGGGTCACCTAATTGAACTGATTAGCAATAAGTTCAGGACAACCACTGCTTCATTACATAAAGCATAATGATGGAAAGGAAAAGGGAGCTACATGCAAAGTCCTGTCCTAATTAGTGCTCTACCTGAGTAATTGGAGGCACATTTGGAGGGAACCTGAGACAGTGCCTTCTCGGTGGTTGCTTCCAGCCTCTGGAACTCCCTGCCAGATGAGGGCAGGGTAGACATTTTTGTTCAGGCAGGCTTTTGAATGACTAACTGACTTGTTTGCTGGAGTTGGCTTCATTGTTACGGATGAGTTTTTAAACTTATGCTTTAATTATATAATTTTGAATTTTGCCTTGCATTTTATTGGTATTAGATGCCTTGAGAAATATTTTGTAGTGGAAGGGTGGGATATAAGTCTAATTAATCAGTCAATACTCCCAAATATTGCTGCCCCATATATAAGATGAGACCTGGATTGTGATATCCCTTGTGCTTCTTTGGAGAAGGGTTTTTCAGTTTCTCTCACGCCACCTTACTTCCTCCACTTGTTAATTTATGTTTTCTTTGTGACAATTTTATCTTGTGATCCCTCACAAGGAGCTTCAAACAGGTTACATGATCCTCATGTCCCCCCCCACACACACACACATTTTATCCTCACAGCAACTCTGTACAGGGATTATATATATATATATATATATATATATATATATATTCAAATATTTTAGCCATGCATGTTTATTCTTCTTATAACCTTGTAGTGCAAGTCTAACTTTTCCATAGTGGAGATAATTACTGCTACCCCTCCCCCCCCAGCCCCGGCTGTTATGTTTATAGACATTATCAAAGCTTTCCTCATCAGTTCTTTTTCAATCATATTATCTGGTTGTGTGTAGAGATATACAAGATTTAGGTGATGCTGAAAAAGTTGACGAAAATACTCCAATCACAACCTCAAATGTGAGCACAAACACATTTCCAATTTTTTTTTGCGGGAAGCATGCACATCTGGGTGCATGTTTGGAAAAGTGGACATTTTTCCTGCTTGGTAAAAAAAACAAAAAAAAACAAAGCATGGTCACATTTACAGGTGAGAACAAGGTGAAACTGGCACTGGGATGATGAGAAATAGCCTCAGAAAGCTAAAAAAAAAAAAATGCTAATTTAACCATCCCTAGTTCTGTGAATGTCCACATATTCACCAATCCTAAACTTCCTTGCTTATTCTCTTTTATGTTTCCCCTCACACAATCATTGCTATTCCAATGTCTGAATTAATTTTTGCTACTGTGACCTACTCAGCAAAGTTATCTGTAGGGCAGCTGCACACATACATGCTTAGACCCAAAAACAAAAGAAGAAGAGACCTTTCATCCCAGACAGAACAAAAATGTTTAAGAACTACAACGGAAGACTTGACCGAAGAGGCATGGAGAAGAGGGAGCCGCATGCAGACTGGTTGAGACCAAATTAGGAGTAGCAAGATGAGATGCATGCCATTGGGTTAACTAAGGCCATATGTTTGTTTATCTTGAACATAACGGGACCTGCAACAATCCTGACACTGTGCAGCACTAGGGATGTACAGATTTTGTAAAACCCATTCAGTCTGCATTTTGTGGATTGTCAGGTGCCTTTCCTTCCCTCATCCACTTGTTGATGGAATCGTATTTTTTTTCCAATCTCCCAAATTGAGCAAATTTGCATTTGTGCAAATGTGCACTCATGAAAATGTGCAAATCCCCCAATGCACAAATACCCCCCCCCCGTGCACATTTTAGTGCTTTAGCCCACGGGGGACATGTAAATGTTCTACCAGTGTGAGTTTTTAACTGCATGTGTTTTTCTATGACAAATTTTGCATAACATTCTGGAAAGTAAAGAAACCGGTCTGGAAGTCCATGGACACCGTGTGACTTGGGGAAAAGTTGGTCCACTGTGGAATCCATGCGTCAGATTCATAGAAATCGGAAGTCATTTGATTCCACTGCAGATTTTGCCAACATTTCTGTGTGACATGTAGGGATGGGGGAGAATTCTGCCACGGACCCCAATGAGGCCAGATTCCAAGAATCCGGCCCCATTGGGGCCCATGGCAGAACGGAGCACCCACCTCTGCCTCCCCCCCGAATCTGTGAGGGTCGGCTCCCTCGTAGTGTTGATCCTGCGAAGCCTATCGCATGAACAGTGACACAAATGGCATAGTGGACGCCAGTTGCAGCCATAAAGCTGGTAGATTAGCCTAAATGCAGCCGTAAATGGCTGCATTTAGGCTAATCTACCAGCTTTATGGCCGCAAATGGCGCCCACTATGCAATTTGGAACCAGAGACTCACTCACTTACCCTACCCCAGCAGTACAGCACGGCAATGGCGGCCGGCCGTATCGCCAGTGAAGCGGAGCTGGCGGCAGCTCTGCAGGACTGCCATGGAGCGAAGCTGGTCCAGACGGATTCTGGGGGGGAGGGACAGATCACCTCCCCCCCCATGGAACCCCACACTGGACCCAGAGGTAAGGGATTCGTACATCCCTAGTGATATGCTGCTAATGCACGAGCCACCTCACATCTCTGCCTGCCTTGAATTAGGGCAAGCCATACCCAGCCATAACTTGGAGGTAGTGTAATAACTAGGGATGTATGAAATCAAATGACTTGCCTGTTTCGTTTTGTACAACCGCGGTGGGGGGGAGGTGCTCCGTCCCTCCCCCCGAAATCCTCGCTGGCCGGCTCCGCTCTGCTACGACTCCGCAGAGCTGCTGGCCGGGGCAGCCCACAGCGACATCCAGCTGCTGCTGGGCTGCACAGGGACACAAATGGCGGCTGCTGTAGCCACCGCCAATTGCGTCCCTTTTTTAGCCGTGATAGGCTACGTAAATATTTACGTAGCCTATCACAGCAAAATAAATAAAGGGAACGCAAATAGCGGCCGCCGTAGCTGCTGCCATTTGCGTTCCCTTTTCTTTTTGCCATGATAGGCTAGTAAATATTTATGTAGCCTATCACCCGCTCCGCAGGGATGCAAAAGGCGTCCCTACATTAGCGTGATAGGCTATGTAAGTATTTAGTAGCCTATCACGGCTAAAATGGTGAAGCAAATGGCGGTCGCAGATGCGGCTGCCATTCGCAGAGCAGCGCGAATGGCAGCAGGTGAGTGCTCCGTTTCGCATACCTTTTGCGGGGTGGGGGGGCAGGGGGCTTTGTTCTGCCACGGGTTTCAGGGGGCCGAATGCACTGGCATTCGGCATCTCCGAGATTCGTGGCAGAATTCTCCGCCATCCCTAGTAATAACTACCCTTTCCCCAGTGGCTACACTTCTTCAGATAGTGAAGGGTCCTTGGGTCACTCCCCCTCTGGTCCCCACAACTCCAGGTGGCTGAGATGAGAAAGGTTGACCCCAAGCATGTTCCATACTCCACCCGCTCAGTTCCCACAGCCCTGAGTGGTGAGTCTCAAAAATCTCTTGTCACATTAAAGTAACTGATGTTCTTACCCGTTGTCACGTTTCCCTTGGGCCCCCTCTTTCCTGATGCACTCTCACACACAAATAGAGAGGCTTCAGTCTCATGCCTTTAATTCATTATCCACAGGTTCATTACAGATGCAAATCCTCGAAGACTCTCAGGCTACAAAGGAATGCCTCCAGGGGGTTCAAATGGGAACACCGACATTGCCTGCTGTGAGGCTTGTGAGGCTTGCTGGCTAGACTAACTTAGGGAGAGATGTCCCGCCCTTCCAGTGATGCTTCCCTATGTCGCCTCTCACGCATTGCTAACCAGGTCGACTGTCTGAGCTCCACCTCTGACGTTCCCCTCTTAACTCTGCACCATATAGCATCTCTTAGGTCACAGCCCCCACGCTCCTCCTTCTCCTCCTCGTCCTGGCTTCTCACAGAGGGGGGCAAGTGTGGGGGGGCTTCAGGCCCAGTCATCTGGTAGTTAGTAACCTGAGAAGCACGCCTATCCATATCTGAACTGGCTTGGGAAAATGCATCCCCTGGTTCTGGCTGTTCCTCTTCTGAATCTGAACTGCTAACTATCTTCCTGCACTCAGAATCAATCCTGACACCTATCTGTGTTGCATTTCCTGCACAGCCCTGCCATTGTGACCAAATCACTTCCTAAAAGATCTAGATATACTTCCCACCACCACTCATTGTCACTCCCCACCAGGTGGACAAGGTAGAGTAGGTGAAAACAAAAAAGACCCCCACCTCCCCAAAAAAGAATGTTAAAACTCCTATTTGGCACTGAAGTGATCAGCTAATCCTACACTGCAGTCCTAGGATGGAGAGGTGGGGTGGTAAGACAAGGATAAAAGAGTGCTGGAAGTGGCAAAGTGGGCTTAAGGAGCCCCCACACAAGCACCAGGGTAGAATATGTGGTCATGAATATGGGGTTGCTTCCCCATGTTCCAATCCAGGGCCAGCTGCAAAATCATGGCAACCCAAACCTATTTGGGTCAGGAAAAAGGAGCAGCATTGAGCTATGACAGGGTGTTGAACCTCAGGCCCCTGGGCCAAATCTGCCCTGTGTGGCATCTTGATGCATGGCGACACAACCTTCACTTTTTCCCTAACCACCAATTATTTCATGGTTTCCCAGTTTTGGAGCAGTTTTGTCCTCATTCTAAGTAGGGATGTACGAAAGTCACTTACCTTTTCGAAGGGTGACATTCGTGGTGGGGGGGAGGCGCTCCGTCCCTCCCCCCAAAATTCTGGCCAGGGGAGGAGGCACTCCGTCCCTCCCCCCAAAAATTATGGCTGGGGGGGAGGCGCTCCATCCCTCCCCCCCCCCGAATCCTGGCCTGCCGGCTCCGCTCCGCAGGGATTCTGCAGAGACGCCGGCCAGCTCTGCCAGCAGCTGGATATCCAGCCGCTGGTTAGCAGGGACGCAAATGGCAGCGGCCGTAGCTGCCGCCGTTTGTGTCCCTGCAGTCAGCCGTGATAGGCTATGTAAATGTTTACATAGCCTATCACGACTGATTTAAAAGAAAAAAAAACAATGCGCGTATGCAAATACTGCCCCATTTGCGTTACTTATTTTGGCACGTCTTAGTCTACGTAAACATTTATGTAGACTAAGACAGCGAAAATAAGGGGAATGCAAATAGCGTAGCGTCTACACTATTTGCGTTCCCCTTATTTTCACCATCTTAGTCTACGTAAATGTTTACGTAGACTAAGACGTGCCAAAATAAGGAACGCAAATGGCGGCGCCCATGGGCGCTGGCATTTGCATATGCGTGTTTTTCTTTTCTTTTAAATCAGCCATGATAGGCTACATAAATCTTTATGTAGCCTATCACATTTTTTTGTTTTGTTTTTTTACTGGAAATGGCGGTGGTGGCAGCCGGTTGGAAGACCGGCCGCCGCAGCTGCCGAACCGCCGCCGAACCGCCGCCAGAGCCGCCGCCGCCAGGAAGATCCGCCCAAGGTAAGTCCCATCCTGGGGGGGCAGGGGGGCAGACCGTTCCGCCACCGATTTCAGGGGGCCAAATGTGCTGGCATTCGGCCTCCCCAAGATTCGTGGCGGAATTCTCTGACATCCCTAATTCTATGATGTTGAAATCCCCCTGCTAAAGCTTATTTACAGCCAGTAGGAGCGTTAAGTTCCTTGGATGGCTTTAAAAGGGGGTTGGGAAAATTCTTGGAGGAGAAGGCTATCAATGGCTACTAGTCTTGATGGCTATGTGCTACCTCCAGTACCAGAAGCAGTACACCAGTTGCTGGAGAACATGGGTGGAAGGGTGCTGTTGCACTCATGCTCTGCTTATGGGTTCCTGGTCGAGAGCTGGTTGGCCACTGTGTGAACAGAATGCTGGACTAAATGCACCCTTGGTCTGATCCAGCAGGGCTCTTCTGATGTTCAGATATTCTTACGTTAAGCTAACATATGCTGCTATATTTGTTTTGAGGTTTGGGCCTTGCCCCTTTTGCTTTCAGACCTGCCCACCATTGGAATGTGGCCCACAAGAGATTCTCTGAAATGGAATTTGGCCCTTGGCTGAAAGAGCGACTGTACCCCTGATATATGGGAATAAGGGGGTTTGGTGGGATGCTTTTGACAAATATTGCCAATAAACCCCCATCTCCCATGCACTATCAACAATTTACGGAGATGTTTGCCTCAAATAAGAATAATTTACCAGCTGCTTCCCTCTCCCCCATCATGCTTTCTTCACTTTTTTTTTTTTGTTGGCCTATATTTCATTGCTCTATCGCTCATCAAACACCGGGGGGGGGGCATTTTGTTAGCTAACGGTCCATCGTGTGCCTTGGGTGGAGGGGGAGAGAACATTTTCTCCACCCCAACATCCACTTCCTCCCTTAACTTTTCCAGGTCTCCCCCCACACACACACATACTAAATGCAAAATGACATCTCATTCAAAGCTTTCTGGTGTCATCTTAATCTCTCTTATTTTGCACTTTATACCTTTTTGTTCACATGATGAAGCTTTTACCTGAGACGGCAATACCTATTATCGAAGGCATTAAGGCACACATACACTTCCCAGCCAGGAATAATGCAAATCAATTGGATGTCAGTGGCCCAATAAGGATGAATTGTATATTTTCTTGAAAGTGGAACGAGAAAATAAAAGATGTCAAACTCTCCGACCTTAACACTGGCTCTGTCTCAATATTCATGTATTTTATGCATGAATGGGAGACCATTTTACCCTCCTCCTCATCCTGTAAGGAAAGTCTGAATCTTTCCTACTGGGGATTATTACTTCTGCTTTTTTTCCAGAGGCAGTTATGATTATAGGTACTTACTAAGACAAGAATAATTGGCCATAAAAAACCTTTTATAGTTCCACAATTATTTTTGCATTGACTAAAAGTGGCAAGGAAAATCTGGTTTTATGAGCAGGTCCTCTAACTTTGCTTTCATTTAATTTCTCAAGCTCCCCCTTCTCTCCCCCTGCCCCAAAGAGCGCTGGGCCAAAAATTTCTCTCACATTTTTTTCAACCATTCTCATTCAATTTGATAGAAAAGAAATGGCTTTTGAAAAGAAATTCAGAAGAGGAGAAATTTCAGAGAAAAATTATCAGTTGGGTTTGGGGTTCTTGTGCTAATTTTACTTATGGGGTGGCTGAAAAGTGTCATGTCTGTCATTGTACAGTAATCTCTGTGGCAGCCTGTAGCCTCCTCGGCTTCCCACACTTTGGTTAAAGCCATCGTGAGGAAGACGTCTTCTTGAGGCAATTCCTCCCATGGGGCTTTTCCAGTTCAGGAACAGCAGGTGGTCTGGGAAGCAGCAGAGCAATGGAAAGATGTGCAATAGAGAGCAAAAGCACACACACAGCACCCTCAGCCACACCGTAGGGATTAGGTGGGATTAGGTAAGATTTTCCAAAAGAAATTCAAAATTCTGCCTCAAAAAAGTGGCAACAGTTGATGCTGTTGCCACCTAAAGAAGCAGTGTAGTCAACCCAAAACCCTGAGGAAAAAAGAAAGAAGCTGTGCTACAAGCCCTGCCAATAGTAGGGATGTCAGAGAATTCTGCCACGGATCTTGGTGAGGCCGAATGCCAGTGCATTTGGCCCCCCGAACTCCATGGTGGAACGGCCTGCCCCCCTGCCCCCCCACGGATCCCCCCGGGACGAGACTTACCTTGGGTGGATCTTCCGGGCGGCGGCGGCTCTGGCAGCGGCTTTGGCGGCAGTGGCTGTGGTGGCTGGTCTTCTGACCAGTTGCCGCTGCCACCATTTGCGGTCTTGTAAAAAAACAACAACAACAACGATGTGATAGGCTATGTAAAGATTTATGGCTGGGTTTTAAAAACAAAAAACCGCATACGCAAATGGCGGTGGCTACGGCCGCCGCCATTTGCGTTCCTTATTTTTGGCCATCTTAGTCTACGTAAATATTTACGTAGACTATGATGGCAAAAATCAAGGGGAACGCAAATAGCATAGCGGGCGCTATTTGCGTCCCTTTTTGATTCGCCGTTTTAGCTCATGTAAAGATTTACGTAGGCTAAAACGGTGAATCAAAAAGGGACACAAATAGCACCCGCTACGTTATTTGCGTTCCCCTTTATTTTCGCCGTCATAGTCTACGCAAATATTTATGTAGATTAAGATGGCCAAAAATAAGGAACGCAAATGGCGGCGGCCGTAGCCGCCGCCATTTGCATATGCAGTTTTTTGTTTCCCCAGAGCCCTCTATGGCCGGAAATTCGGCTGCGGATGGCTCTGGACTGGCTGAGCCTGGCTGGCTGCTCTGCGGAGCTGCTGCGGAGCACAGCCAGCCGTGGAGGATTCCAGGGGGGAGGAACGGATTGCCTTCCCCCCCGTTGAGGATTCCAGGGGGAGAGATGGAACGCCTCCCCCCCCACCATCAACATAATCCGTGGAAAGGTAACTGACTTTCTTACATCCCTAGCCAATAGTGAGCCCCATCTGTGAGAAACTGTTGGAGAATTTCTCCTCCCCTAGGAGAACTGTGGTGAAATTGTCCCCCCCCCTTTCTCTGCTCACAAACGGGGTGGATAATTTGGAGAGGCCATTTGTGCACAGCTCTAAAAAAAAATAAATCATGGTGTCATTTTTACTTGGAAGATTGGCCAAGTTACAGAAGAACAATTTGTTTTGGAATTCTAGAAGAACAGGAACTTCATAACTTCAGGTACCAAGTCAGAAATAGTTGTGATGTGTCAAGAATTGCTGTTCAGAGTCGAGTCGAAGCAAGCGCAAAGCAAGAATTCAGGCTGAGAGACACTCAACTGCCATACATGCAACACATATCTCAGAGCGAGCATGCACGTAGGAGGGTACGGATTCCCCACCATCTGTTCCGGTGGGGAATCCATGGGGGGGGAGGTGATCCATTCCTCCTCCCCAGAATCCACCAGAGGGGCTCTGCTCCGCTCAGATTCTGGGGGGGGGGAGCTGGCTTGGGGGGGCTTACCTTCCCTCCTGCCAGCCAGAGCCGTTTGCCTCCTCCCTGTCCCTGCTGATTGCCATGTCTTAAAAAAAAAAAAAAGAGACATTCGGCAGGATGTGCCCATAGACTTATACACAAATAGAGTGTCAGGGTGGACACTGAGCCCATAGAATCTCAGAGTAGTTCTGATTCTGAGGGAGAGGAGCCGCTCCTGGGAGAGGCGTGCGCTCATCTTTCCCAGGGCCAACAGCTGACAGAGATTCCTCCCACCGGCATTCCTAGCTTAGATAGCAGTGCTGGGAGTGACAGAGTGTGGGAAGCAGACTTGATGGACGCGTGATGCCAATGCAGGGAGCGGCGCCGAATGGAGGGCGCGGAAAGGAGGCGTAGTGCTTGGTTGGCGTGCAAACAATGGTTGCACCCAGAGGATCCAAGGGAAAAGCGGAGGGACTCTCCCTAGCCCATAAGTTCAGGGTCTGCCAGTGATTCTCCTTCAAATGGGGACCAACTGTTCCAACTTACGGCATAGGTACTCTGCTGCTCATATCTAGTTGCTAACAGTAGAGTTGTTAAGTTGTAAAAGAGGAATAAAGCTTTGAAAAGAATCCCTTTGTCTGTGTCTGGACTTGGCTACTGGATTAGACTGAGAGAGGCCTCCAAGGAGCCCTTGACATAGAGTCATGAATCTTGCGTCTAAGTCTATGTGTCCATAGGCTTATACGCAAGATTCACGGCTCTATTTTGCATATAAGGCTATGGGCACAACCTGCCGATCCTCTTTTTTTTTTTTTAATGGTGATCGGCAGGATGTGCCCATAGACTTATACGCAAATAGTCTCATGAATCTTGTGTCGAAGTCTATATGTCCATAGGCTTATACGCAAGATTCATGGCTCCATTTTGCATCTAAGTCTATGGGCGCATGCTCCCGATCACCATTTTTTTTTTTTAAAGGCATGGTGATTGGCAGGGACAGGGACAAGGCGAATGGCTCTGGCTGGCAAGAAGTAGCCAAGTGCCGTTCCACCTCCAGTCCTCCTGGAGCAGAGGTAAGTGGTCCTGATCCACTGTGGATTCCACTGTGGATTCCTGTACTCTGCAGTAGGGATGTCAGAGAAATCTGCTGCGGATTCAAATGAGGCCGGATTCTTTGGAATCCGGCCTCATTTGAATCCGCAGCAGATTTCTCTGACATCCCTATTGCAGAGTACACTAACTAAGGGCCAGACTCTATCGGCTCCTTTGTGTCCCCTGACGACTGCTCAACTAGGAGTGGCCATTCTGCTCACTGGCCACCTGCATTTGTGGCTCCTAGGGGTGGACAAAACTCTCATTTTCTGTTTCTCCCTGATTCTCACTTTACCAGTCTGACATTCAGTTCATCTCTTTGATAATTCCTCTCATCTTAAATTTGGTTTACCCCAAACTTGGAGATGCCTTAAAAAAAAAAAAAAAAAAAGTTTGCAGAAAAATTCGCGGGCATTTTTGTCCATATTCATTCATGTTTTGCATGCCTTTTTGCCTAATATACACATTTTTACACACATAATATACACGTGAACACAGCCACACACTTTCAAATGTTATCCCTAATATATACAATTTGTGTACTTTTCTCTCTATTCATGGTTGCCATTGCAAAATTCGGAGAAGTGCAATTTCCATAGGATAATTGACTTTCAGTTTGCATAGTTCAGGGGTGGGCAAATTTGAGGGTGGTCCAGGGCCCATTTTCACTCCCTACTAGGGATGGGGGAGAATTTCTCCCCGAAACTTCGGGGGGCCGAGTGCCAACGTGTTCGGCCTCCCGAAGTAGTTTCGGGGAGAAATTCTCCACACACACACACCCCCCGCACCCCCCCGGGACGGGACTTACCTTTCCCGAATGTCCCTCCCGGCGGCGGGTCCCGGCGGCGGGTCCCGGCGGTGGTTCATCAGGTCTTTGACAGGGGCAGAGGCGGCAGCTGGTCTTTCGACCGGCTGCTGCTGCCGCCATTCCAATAAAAGTTAAAAAAAAAAAAGCCCCCGTGATAGGCTATGTGACGATTAACGTAGCCTATCACGGCTAGATCTGCAAAGTCAGCCGTGATAGGCTATGTTAATCATCACGTAGCCTATCACGGGTGACTTTAAAAAAAAAAAAGCGTGTACGGCTAATGGCAGCCCCCATAGGGAGCCGCCATTCACGTTCCTTATTTGGTCGCTGTAGTCTACGTAAAGATTACGTAGACTACGGCGAAAATAAGGGCAACACTATTTGCGTTGCCCTTATTTTCGCCGTAGTCTATGTAAAGATTTATGTAGACTACAGCGACCAAATAAGGAACGCGAATGGCGGCTCCCTATGGGGGCCGCCATTTGCGTACGCGCTTTTTTTTTTTTAAAGTCACCCGTGATAGGCTACGTGACGATTAACATAGCCTATCATGGCTGACTTTGCAGATCTAGCCGTGATAGGCTACATTGATCATCACGTAGCCTATCATGGGGGCATGTGTTTTTTTAACTTTTTATTTCGCGGCTGGGTGAGGCGCCTCCTCCCTGGCCTGAATTTTGGTCGGGCGAGGCAGGAAGCCTCCCTCCCCGGCCTGAACTTCGGGGGGAGCAGTGAAGCGCCTCCCCCCCACCGCGAAGCAAGCTGCGAGACCAGGTAAGTGGCTTTCGTGCACTCCTACTCCCTACATGCCTAGGGATGTATGACCCCCTCCACTCTCCAGTCCAGGGAGGGTATCCGGGGAGGGGTAATTCAGGCCACTCCGAACCTCGCAGAATTCTCTGGAGCCCAGCCGATTCTGCCAGAGTTGGTTGATCGGCTGTCTGTCCCATGGGAACTCCTCCAAACCTGGAGGTAAGTACAGCCGCTCCAACTTCTTTGGAGTCCAGCCTCATTTGAGTCCACAGTGGAATTCTCCAGCATCCTTATTCACACCTTTGCTACAGCATTTGGCAACGCAGGGCAGTGGGAGCGGCATGCAGCTCATGTCCCATGTGCAGCAGAGTGGTTCGGCAGTGCGAAATTAGGTAAGTGCGAATGAAAATGCAAACTGAACAGATTTCTCTTCCATCCCTACTGGTGCCTACACTGAAGATGGGTCAGGTTAATGGTTCTGTGTTCTAGCAAGTCAGCACATCAGGTAATGCACAGTTGAATGGATGTCCTAGTCCAAACTTCTTCCAGGTGCTTTGCATTGCGGCCTAGTGGCTGAGCATGCTAAACTTACAGTTAGGGACGGGATGGGAGTCCAAGGAGGGGATGGAGTCTGATGGACTCCCACCTGCCCCACCCCGGTCTGGCCACTCTGACCCCACTTGCCAGGCTGCGGGGGGGCTCGCTTGCCTGCTTGGCAACTGGCAGGAAGAGCTATGCAGCCGTCTGTCCCCTTACTGAGCTATGATTGTGTGCCATTTATGCCTGTAATCTTGAGTCGTTGCCCCTCTAAGTCAGCCTTAGACGCAACTTAAGATATGTGGAAGTAACCTGAGCCGTGACTTCTGCGCACAACGGGAGCTCAGTAAGGCTATGGATGTCCTCACAGCGCTTCTTGTGTGATTGCTGAGCCACCCTGCAGCTCCTGCAGCGCAGCTCACGCGGGTGGGCAGTGTGGACAGCCCGAAGGGAGCGGACGAAGGTGTGTCCGTCCATCCCGACTTACAGTCAGAATAACAAAGATCATACACACACACATACACACACAAATATATGGATGATGTGATGCACATGACAAAACAAAAAGCTGACAACAGTGCATCCAGTTTATAAATGTCTAGATTTAAAAAAGAGATCATTATAAACAGATTTTAAAATGTGAAACAAAAAACATCAGCTTCCGTTCTGTTGGTGACCAAAGTTGGTGTTTCATGCTGAAATGTTTCACAATTTAAAATCTGTTCTTCCAAAAATTATAAATGTATGAACTGGACATGCTATTGTTGGCTGTTTGTTTTGTTTTGTTTTGTTTTGGAATAGGTATATATGTATGTATGTGTGTGTGTGTGTGTGTATATATATATGGAGGAGGAAAGGAGGAAAATGGTGCCCCTCTGGAATTTGCAGTCAAAAGTGGAATGCTTTGGATTGTTTCATAGGAGGGCCCCATCCTGAGCGCTCTACTCTTAATAAAGCAATTTTCAAGTGTCTTTTTTCTTCATTTCATTACAGAATGAGAAGACGGTTCTAAGGGGGGAAAGGCCCATCCTATTAGATTATGAGACATGAATGGAAGTGGAATTGCTTCACTTTCAACTGCTCCAAATGAAATCTGCAGATGAATAGGAAGCCCGGCTTTTAAGAAACTCTGCCATAAACATAAACAAAGCCTCTGTGCCAAAGAGCAATTATCACTGGGTTGTTTTGTCTTTCTCTTTAGCAGGGCACACAGAGGCGGTGGAGGAGGTATTCCTGGCTTATGGAAGCCAGACACTTCTAGTCCAAACTTGCATCTTCTTTTCTAAAATGAAGGCAGGGGAAGATGAGTGAGCATCTTTGAATCCTTCCCCATCTCTATGATTTATTTTTTTTTACCCCCAATTTTGGGCACCCCCCAGCCATCTCATGTCCATTTTTTTTTCTTCACTTTGCTCCAGCTTTCAGCAGTAACTGATGACTCCGGAGTCTTATCTTTAAACAAACAAACTTGTATTTGTGTTGGAACTTTTTTGGAGGTAAGTATACATAGCAGTGTATCTATAACTGACTAAACAAGACAGTCCCTGCCTGCGGGGTTACAAATACAATATAGAAGAAAGTAGGGGTGGACGAAAGTCCCTTACCTGTCGTCAAAGGACGTTTGCGGTGGGGGGGAGGCGCTTTGCTGCTCCCCCCGTGAAGTTCAGGCCGGGGGGGGAGGCTTCCCGCCTCGCCCTGGCTGAAATTCAGGCCGGGGAGGAGGCTTCCCGCCTCGCCCGGCCGCGAACGCGGAAGTTTAAAAAAAAATAAAAATGCCCCCTGATAGGCTATGTGACGATTAACGTAGCCTATCATGGCTAGATCTGCAAAGTCAGCCGTGATAGGCTACGTGAATCGTCACGTAGCCTATCACGGGTGACTTTAAAAAAAAAAAAAAAAAGCGCGTACGCTAATGGCGGCCCCCATAGGGAGCCGCCATTCGCGTTCCTTGTTTAGTCGCTGTAGTCTACGTAAATGTTTACGTAGACTACAGCGAAAATAAGGGCAACACAAATAGCTTGTTCGGGGGGCCGAACACGTTGGCGCTCGGCCCCCCAAAGTTTCGGAGAGAAATTCTCCGCCATCCCTCTAAGAAAGAGAAGACACAACACACAAGGAAAGAGGAATGGGAAGGGAAGATACAAAAATATTTTAGCAGGTCTGGTGGAATGACCCTGGTCTCTCTCTCTCTCTCATTTTCTTCAGTACAGTCTACTGGAATGGCTGGAGGTGGTGACAACTGAGAGAGGAGGAGCCTTCCTGAGGGAGGCCTTCCCAATATTTAATTATTGTTATTACATTTTAATCTGGTCATTCGGTCAAAGAGCTCCAGGCAACATATATGACCCTTTCATTCCTCTCAACAACCCTGTCATTTGGCATCCCAAATGCCATGCAATATCTGCCCCACTATGCAATATCTTCATTACTTACATTCGTCAGTCTTCAGGAGGGCCCAGAATTCCATACTAGGACACATACTTAATTGCTGGCCTTTCCAGTAAACACACACACTCCCCAGAGCTGAGAAAGAGGCACAAAAGAGCCACTGCCCTCTAGACCAAGGGTAAGCAACGTGGTGCTCTCCAAATGTTTTGGACTAGTGCTTTGCCCAAAATTTTGATTCTTCCATTGTCAGGATTTTGTGGAGGTGTGGTGGTGAAAACTCTGGTGAAAGAGACTGGGACAGGTGAGAATTTCAAATAACTTTCTCCTTGGGGAAGAGAACAGGATTTCAGCTTACCTGCTTAAGTGTAGGCAGTGACTGAGGGGTGTTCTTTCAATTTTTTTAAAACACCCCCTGCACTTGCAGAAGCACAGGACTCTTGTCCGGCCCGGCAGCTCTTCCTGAACTCCCAGGAGACCTCTCCCTCTCCAGTAGGCATTCACGAAAGGTGCCAGGGCTGCAGGAGCTTCTTTGCAAAGCACGGGCAATCACGGATTTTAGAGCTTTTGAAGAATTCTGCTCTTCCTTGCAGCAACACAGAGCACACAAGATAAGCATTTTTCTTAAGCTCCTGAAGTCCCATTTGTTCTTTGCAAAGCAGCTTTTTTGCAAAGCAGCTTTTTTGCAAAGAAGCTTCTGCAACCTGGGAGTTCTTCTTGAATGCCTATTGGAGAAGATGAGGTCACATTGTCTCATGGGAGTTCAAGAAGTGCTGCAGGGCTGGAGAAGCCTCTCTGTAAAGAGTCTCAAGCTGGGGGTGTTTTTCAAGTATATATATATATATATATATATATATATATATATGCTTCAGCCACATCCCAAACTTTAAAAAGGTATGTGGAAACCCTGTCTAGAAAAGGCTGTTCCATATGTTTATATATGTCTTTACTTATCCTTGCTTGTACAGCCACCATTTACATAAAATTGGCCTTTACAGGTGAGTCTGAGTCACAATTTTTTGCAGTATGGCAGCTTGCCAGAGGAGCAGGACACCATGCACCACTTGCTGGGCGCCCATGGATCACCTGGCAGCGCGCCACATGTGTCTCGCAGGATTGAGCAGCTGGCGAGGGTCCGGTGAGCACCATACAGCACAGACGGAGGGGGGGAGTTGGCCCATCCCTACATATTTGTGCAAGTTATTCAAAAGCACACATTTTTCCATGCACACTTTTCAAATGTATGTTGTTCAGTCGTTCAGTCGTGTCCGACTCTTCGTGACCCCATGGACCATAGCACGCCAGGCCTTCCTGTCCTGCGCTCTCTCCCGGACTCAAGTCCATATTTATTGTATCGGTGATGCTATCTAGCCATCTCATCCTCTGCCATCCCCTTCTCCTTTTGCCTTCAATCTTTCCCAGCATCAGGGTCTTTTCCAGGGAGTTTTCTCTTTGCATTTCAAATGTATACATGCTGTCGCCAAATACATTTGGGGGGGGTGGCTGTCTGCAAATCACATTGCAAGCTCTGAAATGTATGGACTTTGACTGTCCATGTTCAGTCTGGAAGGTGTGAACTCAGTAAATCCTGATTAAAAAATGAACTGAAATTCATTTATCATACATCCCTAGGGAAAGTTTGAAAAATAAAATACATACAGAAACATGCACTTTTCCCATTCAAATGAGCCAGAAATCATATAGGCAATGTTTAAAGTGTTTTTTGGAGAATTTAGGTGAGCTTGGCAATTGCTATTTCTGCTATCACTAAATACTGGTCAATGATGTCCTGAACATGATGTCCTAAACATGTGCTAAACATGTCTATGATGTCCTAAACTTGTCCTAAACATGATGGTCCATGATGTCCTGAACATATCCTAAACAGTGTGGTGTAGTGGCTAGAGTGTTCGACTGGGAGCTGGGAGATCCAGGTTCTATGGAAGCTCACTGGGTGACTTTAGGCCAGTCACAGACTCTCAGCCCAACCTACCTCACAGGGTTGTTGTTGTGAGGCCAAAATGGAAGGATTATGTATGCTGCCTTGGGTTCCTGAAAGAGGAAAAAAGGCAGGATATAAATGTAATAAATAAGTAAATAACATGTCCATGATGTCGTAAATACGTCCTAAACACAGGTCAGTGTTAGCCTTGTCTGTAGCTTGATGTGCTAAAGGACAGCAAGTGTGTCCACTTATAAATCACAAAAAAGAGGAAATGCATCACCAAAAATTGGACAAAGCAGGGCAGCAGTTTGCATACAATTTGCACATGCTAATTTATATATCTAGATGCAGATTTAGAAATCTTTATTATCATTTAAATAGAAATACAGTACATCTCACCATGGTGAAAACTGTAACCAAGTGACCTGTGTGTGTCTGCCTGTTCAGCCCCCTGTTCAGATGCTAACTGGTGATGGGCAACAGTTCTGATTCTTGATCTTCAATCTGGATTTGGAAAGGGCAGCTGTTCAAGTAGAGGATGCCTTCAAACAGATGTCAGGCAGCCCTTAAGGCAAAGACTCTCCCCTGTAAAAGAAGGCACATGGCCACCCTACCACTCCATTTAAAGCCAAATAAGCCGAACACTGAAAAATTAATCACATAACTGCTTTTATTTAATTTTAGTATTAGGGTGAATGGCCTCTATGCTCACAATTCTAACTGTGCACTCACTTCCAGCTCTAGGGCCAATATTCATCCATCTATCCCCCCCCCCCCAATCTCCTTTTCACCAAACTTTTCAAAATCCAGCTAAGTCCATCATTCTCTGTAACTCTTCAAGTGCAGATTTACAACATGTTCTTTGTATATTTGCTTAGTTCATGGGGATTCGTCCCATCACAGCTACATACACAAAGTGTCATGTTGAAAATATAAATTGTTGATTGTAGAGCTACTTTCCTCCTTTTTAAACCTTTTCCAGGGGTCTTTTTGTTAAATATACCCAGACACCGTTTGACAGATGAGTGGCTAATTGCTGTGCGAATTACCTCTATCGATTCCTGTTTCATGTTGAGCCAAACAAACAAAAGATATTAATGCTTCAGAGAGAGAAAAAAATGAATGATGACCTTTCTCTGCAAACACAGCTTGCGGCCTCTGATTATTGGTGATTCCAAAGAGCAGCGGTCAATCGCAATAGCTGTAACGCTATGATCACTATAATAAGCTTGCCTGACCTTCTCTGCCATGTTAAGTGGTTTAAATTTATTTGCCCAACAACACCAAAGCTTTTATTTAAAGTCACAGAACAGCCAGTTGAACTTGAAGAGGTAGTGTTGGTGGTTATTTGGGGGATTTTAGGTTGCGTTGTTTTTTTTTTCTTTAAAAAAAACACAGAATAAAGCTGCGTGCACAGAGAAAGCCTATGCTGTAGAATGATAAAGCTCAAACTCCAGCTCAGTCTTTGTGTCTGGAATTGGGAGTTATGATATGCATGTGGCTGAGAAAGAGGCAGTCCTTGTCTAGTTTACCTCTCTTCCTACATACCATGCAGTATGACTTAGCTGTGCACTCCTGAAGTCATGACAATGTGCATTTTCTCACTTCTATTCTACGTTATTGGCTGCCACTGATGGGGGAAATGGAAACACATGATGTTGTATTCTCAGGTCACAGGTAAGTTCTAATAGTCTTGCAGAGGAGCAGAGGCACACAACACACACAGCTGACTTTTTCTGCAGCTATCCGCATGGATATATATCATAATACCTAGTTCTGGCCTCTACCATTTCTTCAGTGGTTTGCCAGGAAGTGGGATCATGTTCTGTGAGTAGAGGTGGGACTGAACACAGAGCACAGGTCAGGCCAGAAGTTGAGTCTGAGTTTCTCCCCGGTCCTATTGGCCTTCCATCCAAAAGGGACAGCTTTTCAGAAATGTGATAATGGTATGATAGAGCCAACGTTGCCTGAAGAGCAGGTATTAATTTATTTTTTTACCCCATCATGGTTTGCAAGTTTGCCATTTTTTTGCAAGTTTTTCATGTTATTTTCTTTCAAATATTTGCATATGCCCTTTACCAGATTTGGTTCCAAGTTTACAGAATTAAAATATAAGACTTGGGGTGTGAGAATCAGCAAAGCTCAAAGCTTCTCTGGGCTCCACATTGAAGCTCAGAAGGGGAGGGACCATAGCAGAGTGGTAGAGCCCCTGCTTTGCATGCAGAAGGTCCCAGGTTCGATTCCCGCATCTCCAGGTTGGGCTGGAAAAGCTCCTGCCTGAAACCCAGGAGGGCTATTGCTGCCAGTCTGTGTCGACAACACTGGGCTAGATGGACAGATGGTCTGACTCAGAATAAGGCAGCTCCCTATGCTTCTATGCTTCTATGATCTCCTTCCCATTCCCAAATGTGAATTGTTGTTTGAACTGGAAAAGTGCACATTTTTGCATTTGGGTGCACGTTTCTTTAAAGTACACACCCAAATGTGTTACACCCCCCCATTGAATAAAGAATGAAAATGTATCTCCCCCTCCCCATGTATTTTCAAAGCACACTTTTTATCAAATGCATTTTGGGAATGCCATTGCAAGCACAGAAGCTTTGTTTGCAAAATGAGCTCAAGTTTACGTTTGGGAGTGCAGACAGGGCAGGTTCTGGTAAAGAAAGAATCAAAATGAAATTCTCATATATCAAGACAAAAATAAAACCAGATTAAAAACAAACAACAACAATTAGCATCTAAAAAATAGAGCAATCAGCAAGAATCTAAATTGCCTTGCATACTTTATAAACACGGTGTCTGTCTGTCTGTCTGTCTATCTGTCTATCTGTCTATCTGTCTATCTATCTATCGCTTAATAGAGAGCAATGTTGGAGCCAGGTCGGCTTCCCCAGGAAAGGTGTTCTGGAGACAGGGTGCCATGGATTAAAAGTCCTTCTCTCTGGTTTTCCCCCATTTCATCTCTAACAGAGAGAAGGGCTTTGGCTGATGGTCAGAGAGTGCAGCAGAATGATATGGGAGAAGTTGCTCTTTCAGTCTTGGATCCTAAGCCATTTCCAGCAGTGAAAGTCAATAATAGCACTTTTAATTGGATGGTCCATGGAAGGGCAACTCTAGATCTGACCTATTATATGTGGCGGAAACTGTCATGGGTTCTCTCCAAGAATCCTGGGAATTGTAGTTTGAGGAGGGTGCTGAAAATTATTTGTTAGAGAGCCATGGACCTTCTCACCGGAGACACCATACCTCTTATCTATCTAGTTCAGTACTGTTGACACCATGCTTCCCTAACCTAGTGCCCACCAGATGTGTTGGAGTACAACTCCCAGATGGCTGGGGATGCTGGGAGCTGTAGTCTAAAACATCTGGAGGGCACCAGGTTAGGGAAGGCTGGTCTACACACACTGGCAACGGCTCTCCGAGGTTTCTCAACCCTACCTGGAGATGCTGGGGATTGAACCTGAGACCTTCTGCATGCAAAGGAGGTGCTCTACTCCTGAGCCATGGCCTCACTGTGTATGGGAGGAGGGTAGTCCAACCAGTAGCTTACCTGGACATGGATAGGGATGTGCGATTCAGCGAAATGCAAGTTGTTTGAGGTTGTCCAAATTCCACCTTGAAGCTTGTTCTTCCTCATGTCCGTATTGGATTGTGAGCGCTTTTTTATATATATTTATTTTCCACAGGAACATGTGGGTATAAATGGCCCATTTACACCTGTAACCTTGTGTATATTGGCCATTCACAGTGTCATTTTGCAGAAGAACAAATGTGTGCACATCTGAGTCCACCATTTTTATTTTTTTGCAAAATGGCAGGTGCAGAAATCACCGGATGGGCCCGGAGTGAAAGTGGGTGGCTCAGCAAGCTGGGGGAATCCAGCATGGGTCCAGGGGTACGCAAGCAGAGGCAGGGGCTTAGCAGATGTTCGGAGAACCTGGCCTTGGGGGGGCATTCATCCCTAATCAAGGGTGTGACTCAGTATAAAGCAGCTTCCTATATTCCGATGAGGTAATATCTTGTGACTCTCCTGAGTTAAATCTTTTCAGGTGAAGGGTATCTGGCATCAGGAACTCCCATTGCTCACATCTCAGACCTCTTCCCTTTTCCTTCCTTCACAGATCTGCTCCTTTTAAAACAGAGGCTTTGAAAACACTGTCCTCAGACATCCATATCCACTCCCAGCCTCATCCAGCCTGACCATGGTTACTTCTGGCTGGGATAACAGAAGTGGGGGAAAGCTGCGTATTGTAGCAACCTTCCTCAAGATGTAGCACTGGCCACCACTTTGGATGGCTTTAAAAGGGGGTTGGGGAAAATCATGGAGGATAAAGCTATGAATGGCTACTAGTCCTGATGGCTATATGCTACCTTCAGCATCAGAAGCAATGTGCCTATGTACACCAGTTGCTGGGGAACTTGGGTGGGAGGATGCTGTTGTACTCATGTCCTGCTTGTGGGCTTCCCTGTCAGCACCTGATGTGAACAAAATACTGGACTTGATGGACCCTTGGTCTGATCCAACATGGCTCTTCTTATGGTCTAATGTACCTTAGTCACACAGTATATGCTGAATGTTTAGTTATAAATAGTTGTAAGTTCTAAAAAGGGGTTAAATCCATAAAATATTCCAGCCCACCTCCCCCTTTCATAATCAGGACTTTATTTCCAGAGGGTGTGATACAATTTTCCTTTGGAAGCCAATCTTACCTCTTTAGTCAAACAGAGAATACATTTACATGCTTTTATTTCATTTTCCATCATTCCAGCTTTTTTCTGCTTCTTTCCTGCTTGCAGTTCAGGGCTGTGCTTTTCCAGGTTAACTGCAGCCCCAAGACTTTTACTGAAGTGAATTTCTTCCCATGGTCAGGCCTTCTGAATCAGTAAGAGAACCCTATCCATCAAGATTTAACGTTTGCATAATAAGCAGCACAAAATAGCTACCTAAGTGCTTCTCTGTTGCATCTAGGAGAGGGATTGTAATAAAGTAGGCCAGATCTATTTCCATTGATGATAATGGTAGCTTTAAGGAAGAGAGAAAGTGATAGATTCTAGGTAGATACTTAAGGTGGTGGTTTGCACACTTTCGGACCTACTGGGGTTACTTTCCACCTTGTCTTCCAAAGAACCCCCTGGATGTATGCTACAGGACTTTGTGAACTGCAGAAGATCATATGTGATATTCTGGCCATGGGTAAGGGGGTGGCGGCTTTTGCATAGTTCAGATTAGGGATGCTTGAAGAATGGGATCTTGATGAATTCCATTTTTTTTTTAAAAAAATGACCCACATCACCTGCATCAATGTGCCAATTTGAAATTAGTTATCCAGCGGCTTTCCTATTTTCTGAATGTTCTGACTCAGTTCTAGGCTCAAAAATGTATTAAAGTACATTTCAGAATGCATGAGAGAGCCAGTGTGGTGTAGTGGTTAGAGTAGGGTTATGCAAATCCACCTTCATCTGGTCCAGGGGATGTCCATTGTGGAAAAATCCAGCCCTGTTGGAGCTCAACGGATTTCTCTGCAGCCCCCAGCCTGGCTTAGGGATTTTGTACGTTTTCCCTTTAAAAACAAGAATTTTCATGAAATTTAAATTAAAGTTCCCTTTAAAAATTGCAATATGTGGCTGCAATTTATGTATAACTAAGCACTTTACGGTTGCAGTTTGCGTAAAATATGCTCATATGGCCATATATTGCCAATTAGTAAATTCCTTCTGCAATTTATGCATCTGGTTTACGCAATTTACATACCTTGCTGCTTTTAAAGGGTAAACTTATGCTGAACTCCAGAAGCAGCTCACAAGCTGCTCTTCCTGGCAGTGGCAACACCAGCAAGGACAGTTGGCTGGCTGCAGATTTCAGAGATCAGTTTCTTAGGAATCTGACCCCATTTAAATCCATCGGGGATTTCTCCAGTATCCCAAGTATAGAGTGTTGAAACTGTGACTGGTGGGGAGATCTGGGTTTTAGTCCCCGCATAGGCATGAGTCTCACTGGGTGACTTTGGGCCAGTCACTGACTCTCAATCTGACCTACCTCACAGGGTTGTTGTGAGGATAAAATGGAGAGGAGGAGGAGGAGGCTTATATAAGCTCCCCTGGGTTCCTTGCAAGAGGGAAAAAGGTGGGATGTAAACGGAATAAATAAATAAAATAAATATTTTCAGAGAAAATACATTTAGAAATATTTAAGTGAGAAATTTCATGCAGTTTATTAAAATCAACAGGCCAATGTGGAAACAGGGCAGAATAAACGTATGGGTCGGGAAAGGCAAACCTGACAGTTTCATTTTCTATCACACTGAGATAGTTTAAGGCTCAAGTTCTTGCTCTCCCAAATATGAACTTTGCGAATCTTGTAAAAGTCTTATCACATATGAACACATTTCTCACCCATCTGCACCAGTCAAATTCAATGGATACAGATATACTCAGCATAGAAAAAGTGATAATGTCCTGACCTGTCATATAGCTGTTAAAGATGAGTAGCCTGACAGACAGACAGACAGACAGACAGACAGACAGACAGACAGACAGACAGATAAAAAGAGCCAGCAGCCCTAATTCAGGACTAATATATTTAAACAGACAAGGATTAAAACCCAGACTTTTAAGAGCAAAGCATTCAAAGCCCTGGGCCTGGATGGATGAATCTGTCAGTTCCAGTTTCTTTCACATTCATTAAGAACAAACAAAACCTCAAGTTATTTTTGTCCCGAATAAGGAGAACTTTGTAAATGTTGGTAAATTATTATCAAAACTGAATAAAATTCTCATCCATCTCTACTTATGACTGAACACATGTGCAAATAGCACCAACTAAAAATAGACGCACGCATCCATCCTTCATTCAGATAGAATGCCAGCTGTGGACCTTCCTGGAGAAGGCAGATCTGTCCACAGTCGCAGATTTATTTTATTTATTTATTTCTAAAATGTGTTAGTCACCCTATAGCTAATAGCTCTAGGGTGATAAAAACACACACAAATAAAATCCATTTAAGTCAAATCAAAACATAATAAAACAATTTAAAACTATGAATTCAAACAGCAATTCAAAGCAGCAGAGACTAAAACAAGCATCACAAGAACATCTAAACATATCATAAACCATGAAACTACTTTGAAGGATAACATAGCAGCAGAAATGCAAGAAAAGTGAAAGGCCGGACAGAATGAAAAACAAGTATTTTCCTAGCATTGACAAAGTAGGCACCAGGCAGAGGAGTCTGGAGACAGTATTTCATAACCGGGGGGGGGGGGGCTGCTACTGGAAAGGCCCCCTCCTGAGTAGAGATGTTCAGATATTGTTAAATCCAATCTGTCGGTGTTTCACGAATTGTCAGGCATCTTTTGGTCCATGGTTTGCTCATTGACGAACCTCGATTTTTTTTTTCTTTTGTACTAGAGCTTGTGGTAATTCTGTTTAGCCAGTGAAAAACTAGCCCACAAGTCCACAGAATCCACGTGCCTGATAAAAAAGACTTGTTTGTCTTTTGCACCTCCCTTTTCCTTCAAGGACCTCAAGGCAGCATATATATCCCCCCAGCAACCCTATGAGGTGAGGCTGAGAGCCAATGACTGGCCCAAAGTCACCCAGTGCACTTTATGGCCGAGTGGGGACTAGAACCCGGGCCTTCCGAATCTCAGTCCTACACTCTAACCACCACGTCCCACTGGCTCTGTTAGGGTTCTAGTAAAAAAATAAAGTATAACTGACAAATAGATCTGATGAAGTAGAGCTGCCTTTCCCTGTCCAAATGACTGTGCCCTAGAACAGTCGGCCATGGACTAGGGATGTATGAGAAATTTGTTTCAGTTCATTTTTGATCAGGATTTACCAGTTTGCACTTTCTGGACTGAGCACAGACTCGATCAGTATCTGACGTTTGTACATTTCCAAGTCTGCAATGTGATTCGTGGACGCCCCCGCCCCCCGCTCCCCGCATTCAACAACATGTGCACATTTGGAAAAAAAAAATCATAAAAATGCATACTTTTGAAAAAGGTGCCCAAATATGCTTTAATCAATGGGTGAAGAATGCATACATTTCAAGGATGTGCACAATCAATGCGTACATTTGGAAAGAAGCACACAAAAAATACATGGATTTCCTGTGAAAAGGAACACCCCCCCCCCCCAAAGCTTGCAAACTGATATGGACTCAAGTCAGCAGAACAAGCTTCAAGATGGAATTCGGAGAACTTTGGCGAGCTCAAGTTTTGCTGATTTGCACACCCCTAAAGATATACTAAAGATCAGGAAAGGTACAGCTGTGTCCAATGGGGTGCCTGCATGGTGAATAAAAGAATCAACAAAGCTATTAGGCTCCTCTTATGTCCTAGTATTCTAGGAAATGTCAGCAAATGCATTTAAAAGAACACATTTTATGCCAGTATCTTTGCTGGCTCCCAACCACACAGCTTATAGCTTTGTTATCAGCAATTATATTTTTGATGTCACCATAACTAATAGGATGCCCAGATGCAGAGCTATCTATACAAATACAGGTTATCCATAGTGCCTACTCTGGGTTTCAGCTTTAGCTGCTATTGGCATGCATTGTGCAAAAGAGAAATAAAATGTGGTGGAAGGGACGAGAATGAGGAAGAGGCAATTCATGAGAATCCAGAAGTGGAGTTTACTCTGCAAAAGTGCTTCAAAAACATGCTGGTCCGGGATGAAATTGGAAAGTTGTTGTTGTTGGTGGGGTTATATTTGTTTTATGAAGTCTGAATATTTTAATGTGCATTTGTTTCATTCATTACTAGTAAAGAAAGAAATGCCAGAATAATGAATGAGTTCCAAATGTCATCTATCGATTTATATATTTCAATTTCTTATTTATTTGTTTGCTTGCTTGCTTATTAAATGCATATCCTGCACCTTTAGCAATAAGTGCTCCCCGTGTGGGATGCAATAAAAAGTAAAAGTGAAGGTATTTGTGTTGGCTGAGAATACCAAACATAGCACTCAACGGCAAGAACCTACACCGGAGGGAGATGATCTTATACCACCTGGAGATGGGACTTAATTCTTTGCGAGTACATTCTGTCCAGCTACTAGGTAGAGCTACCCAATTCGACTTCCATTGATTATTGTTTTGTTTTGTTTTTAATTTCCCTGGTACCCCACTTAAAATTATCTGTTAATAGTTTTAGTACTCCATTTAAAATTCTGCATGTTAATATAAACCCCGGCTACTTCAGGGGTCAGCAACGCAATGTCCTCAGGTGGACTAGTCCCTGCCAAGACTCTCCAGTGTGCCTGTGAAGCTGCTGGTCCCGACCTTAAAGTAGGGATGTCACAAGCACTCGGGTTGGTCCAGGTGGCCAGTGGACCTTGCCATGCCCAGCTCCCCAGCCCCTGCTCGCCAAGCTGTGGGGCATTGATGGAGCTGTGGGGCATTGCCCTGGAGCTCGGCGAGCAGCTGGGAGCAACCCGGAGTTGTCGTTGCCATGCGCACCCCAACCACTCTCACGATCTTCTCCTTGCAAGGATGGCTAGAGTGGTTGGGGTGTGCATGGCGCTGAGGACTTCTCCTGTGTCTGACAGCTGTCAATCAAGGCCTTAACAGCTGGTGGGGACTAGAACAGGACAACGAGGCAGGACAGGGGGCAGGACAAGGCTAGAGTGGTTTGGGTGCCAAGGCCATCTCCTCCTCGTGAGGAGTTGGCTAGAGCTAGGGATAACGGAGAATTCTGCTGCAGACTCCAATGAGGCCGAATTCTAAGAATCCAGCCCCCTGGAGTCTGCGGCGGAACAAAAGGCTCACCTCCGCCACCTGGGGGAATCTGCGCCAGCCGGATCCTGCCTGCCTCCGTCCGTCCACTGCTGTCCGCTGCCGTCCACTGCTGCCTGACTTCAGATGCAAATGGCATCCGACATAGTGGACACCATTTGCGTCCCTGCCTTTTGCTGTGATAGGCTACATAAATCTTTATGTAGCCTATCACGGCAAAGAGCAGGGATGCAAATGGCACTGGAAGTCCGCCCGCAGCCGGAGCTGGCCAGCAGCTCTGCAGACTCGCCGTGGAGTGGAGCCAGCTGGCAAGGATTCCGGGGGGGGGAGGGACGGATCACCTCCCCCCCCGTGGACCCCCTGCAGCCTCCAGGTAAGGGATTTTCGTACATCCCTAGCTAGAACACTTGAGGCACATGATGTCAGGATTCCCCTTTTGCCTGGCTGAGAACTCCTAGAGCCAAATCAACACTCAGACCAGAGGCTACATTTCCAAGGCTTTACTTCCATTTACCCTAGTGAGGAATACAGATGCAAATTTCTAGAGACGCACAGACTACAGAAGAAAACAGCCTTCAGGGAGTTCGAAGGGAAACTACAAAAGTTGATCTCCATTTGGAGGAAAAGGCGGCAAGCTGTCTTAAGGGGTGGGAGGGGAAGATCTCCCCCTCTCCCGTCACATGTCTGGGCGCAGCTGTTGATGCTGAGCCAATCTGGCAGAGCACCAAGGTTCCACCCATGCAACTTCCCGCTTGTGCCTGCGTCTTCGTCTTGCGTCTAAAAGTTCACGTTGTTCTTCCCTCACCTCCCCCTGTCCACTATCACTCCCAGGGATGTGTGAAGGGGGGGGGGCTCTCCATGCAGCTGTGCCTCTGAAGCCTGGGAAAGTTCCTCCCCCACATGTTGCAGGCAGCACTTCCTCAGAATCTGAGCTACTTTGACATTCTATATGCTCAGAGGCACCCCTGACATGTGTGGTGCTAAGAACTCCAGTAGTCAAGCCCTTGTGCACATAAAGCACAAGGCCTTGACTGCTGGAGTCCTCGATGCACAGAGCTGGGGCAGCTCACGTGGCTTGCTGAGTGGGTCCGGGCCATGCAAGCTGGGGGGGGGGTGACTCATCAAGCTCCCCCACACCCCAAACAGAGGTGAGTTCGTCCATCCCTGCCTTAAAGTCAATTAAGTTTTATCGTTTCATTCATTTTAATAGAGATGGGGAAAACGGTGCCCTGTTGGAAACTGGCTTGTGGGGGGGAGACTCACCCTGCACCAAGGATCTTTGGGGCAACAGGGTCCTTGATGGTGGGTGGGCTTCCTCCCTGCCATTTTGGGGGGGGCAGGGGACCCTTTTTCGCCATCATTATTGAACTCAATGAAGCAATATTACTCACCCACAGCACCAAATGCCCTACCCGGCGCCAGCTTGTCTGGCTGAAAGGGGGGGGCATTGCGGGCGGATGAGGTGATAAGACGTATGGGCCTCTGATTGGTGCACCCCAGTCACACCACCAGTCGGGGAGGAGCAGGCCGAGTTGTGTTAAATTCGACCCCCCTCCTTATCTCAGCTCTTTGGCGCGACGCAGCTAAAGTCACGACGAGGGACTTTGGCCTGCTGGAGAACGGCTTCGTCCTCGTTCCAGCCGCCTGGACCCAGCATGCTTCTGCTCTGGGCCGCGGGGCATTGATGGGCATGTGTGATATCAAATCCGCTTTTCGCATTTTGCCTATCAATCCTCTGGATTTTGATTTGCTGGGATTTTGCATCCTCATCAGAGTCAGAATTGGGCCTTGGCAGCGGTCTTTTGGGGGGGCGGGGCCATCCCCTTCCCTTTCTTACCATCCTGGCCCTTCTTGGGAGGCATGATGCAGGAGGTGAATTAAGCTAGCTGCTATCAAAGAGTTAAGAAAGCCGCTGGGCACCCCGGACAACAGGCAGCCACCCCACAGTCTTAAGATCTGCGGGTAAGAGTTCCAGACCAAGACAGAGAGGCCTGGGGATGAAGATGGGAGTGCTGCACTACCGTTTAGATAGAAAATCAGATTTCAAGAGGTGCAGCCAGGGGCCAGAGGTGATGGAGCTGCGTTTGAGCGCGGGCGCCCTCAGCCGAGGGCACCCTGTCTCGGGAGGCGCCAAACAGGCAGCCGCCGCTGTTACACAATTGTATTAATCTAATTAATTATAATTAAATAATTATTTGATTATTAAATAATAATTAATTATTATTTAATTAATAATCGTACATCAACCGCGCCCTCCCTATGGGATGCTCCATCTCTTGCGCCATGTTTGAAACATTTAGTACCTTTCTGGAATGGACCATACGGGACAAGACGGGCTGCGGCGATGTGGTCCATTATTTGGATGACTTCCTGTTTGCTGGACCCGGGGACGGCAGTCAATGCTCTGACCTGATTAGGGCATTCATATCCCTTTCCTCAGACTTGGGTGTCCCTTTGGCACATGAGAAGACAGAGGGCCCAGCTGTTACTTTGACGTTCTTGGGGATTGAGCTCGATACCCGTGCACAGTGTTCTCGTCTCCCTCACGATAAATTGCTGGTACTTAAAAATAAGCTCCAGTCCATCTTGCACCTTCATAAAGTCTCCCTTAGAGCACTACAGGAAGTCGTTGGCCATCTGAACTTCGCTTGTAGGGTGGTTGCCCCCGGCCGCGCATTCCTGCGATAGCTCTGCTGGGCAATGAGGGGTCTTCAACTCCCGCATCATCGCACCAGAGTCACCTCTGCTATGTGCATGGACGTGCGGGTATGACTTAAATTCCTGAGGGACTTTAATGGCATCTCCTTTTGGAGACGCGAATTACTTCTACGAGTCGACATGCAGATCCATTTGGATGCGGCTGGCACCTTTGGTTTTGGGCTAATTTAGCGAGACCGGTGGTGCCTGGGCCAGTGGCCGGAGACCTGGGCTGCCGGCGGTATCTGTCAGGACGTCACCTTTCTGGAATTCTTCCCCATTTACGTGGCTGTACATATTTGGGCTGACTTGATGGCCAACTCTGTCGCCGTTTTTTGGTGCGACAACTTGGCTGTAGTGCATGTCATTAATACATTATCCTCTAGAAACCAAAGGGTCATGGAGTTAGAGCATTTACCCTCCAATGCCTACGCCACAACTAGGGATGGCGGAGAATTTCTCCCCGAATCTTTGGGAGGCCGAATGCCAACACATTCGGGCCCCCGAAATTGGTGGGGAAATTCTCCGCCAGCCCCCCGCCCCCCCCGGGATGGGACTTACCATGGCCGAATGTCCCTCTTGGCAGCGGGTCCCGGCGGTGGTTCGGTGGCACTTCGTCATGGGCGGGGGCGGTGGCCGGTCTCCTGACCGGCCGCCGCCGCCATTGCAAAAAAAAAAAAGTGCGGTAAAAAAACAACACCCGTGATAGGCTACGTAACGATTTACATAGCCTATCACAGCTAGATTTCCAAAGTCAGCCATGATAGGCTACGTAAATCATCACGTAGCCTATCACGGCTGACTTCGGAAAAAAAAAAGCGTGTACACAAATGGCGGCAGCCCATGGGCGCCGCCATTTGCGTTCCTTATTTTGGCACGTCTAGTCTATGTAAACATTTACGTAGACTACGGCGAAAATAAGGGAACGCTATTTGCGTACGCGCTTTTTTTTTTTTTCAAAGTCACCCGTGATAGGCTACATGACGATTTACATAGCCTATCATGGCTGACTTTGGAAATCTAGCTGTGATAGGCTACATAAATCGTTATGTAGCCTATCACGGGTGTGTGTGTTTTGTTTTTTTTTACTTTTTTTTTCGCGGCCGGGTAGACGGGGCACTTCTACCCGGCCTGAATTTTGGTTGGGCGAGGCAGGGCGCCTCCCCCCCCTCGCCTGAACTTCGGGGGGAGAACCGAAACACCTCCCCCCCACCGCGAAGCAAGCTTCAAGAACAGGTAAGGGACTTTCGCCCATCCCTAGCCACAACATATGGTTCTGCACCCACCATGTGCCGGGTCTGGGGAACCCTGTAGCCGATGCTTTGTCACAAAACCAGATCGACAGGTTCCGTGCGTTGGCTCCGTGGGCATGTCCGCTGCCAGACCCCATACCAGACGAACTGTGGGAGATTGATGCTCTCAAGTCGAACACGCTATCCTGAATTCTATAGCCCCCAGCACTAGAGCTGCCTACAAGAGAGCAGGTAGGGAGTTTGGCGCCTTCAGGTGCGGGCTTCAGTTGCAGGATGTGTGGCCCTTACCTGTGGACCACTTGTTACAATTTTGCGTACATCTGCATAACAAGGGACTATCTGCTAGGACCATTTCAGGGAAGCTCACCTCTTTGGCCTTCTGGGCCAAAGTGCGAGGGGTAGAGGACTCCACCTCAGATTTCCGAATTAGGAGGGCTGTGCAAGGCTGTGCACGGATGTTTGCTGCCCCACCAGACTCCAGGCAGCCTTTGTCACCAGTTATTCTCATAGGGCTTCGGGCATTGTGGCCCTCCCTTTGCTCTTCTCCATACGAAGCCTCCCTCTTTCACGCTGCAGCTTTAACAGCCTTTTTGGGGGCCCTCAGGATTTCAGAACTGGTCTGGGCCTCCAAATCCGACACCACCGGAAGGGCCTTGAGGTATTCAGATATCCAGATCCAGCTTAGCCTGATTCACCTCCATATTCGACATTCAAAAACCGATCAGGCAGGCAAGGGAGCATTGGTTACCCTTAACCAGGCTCAGGCCGACAAGTTATGCCTGGTCAGGGCCTTGCGAGCTTTCATTGAGCACCACGGGGCAAGTGAGGGTCCCCTATTTTGCCATGCGGATGGTTCACCACTGACAAAGTTCCAATTTTGGGCAGTCACTAAGTTAGCCTTGACCACACTGGGTCTGGGGCATTATCATTTCGGGACTCACTCATTTCGTATTGGGGCGGCCTCTACGGCAGCTGCCATAGGTTTTTCATCCAAGCAAGTGAAAGCAGTAGGGAGATGGCGCTCCAGGGCCTTCCGCTCTTACATTCGCAAGTTGCCTGATGCTTCTTGATGATTCTCTTCAACTTCCCCAATGTTTTATTTAGATGGGATTCGACCGACGCCGGTATGGGTGCTCATTTGTGGGCACAGTATGGTTTTTTGGGCTGCCCGCAGAGCTTCTACGTCGGCCTTCGGATCATGGCTGCAGTTTCCCCAACAGGTGGCGATATAATGGCTCGGCCGACGTGGTATGCGATGGGACAGTCTTCTCCCCACACTCTTTCAATGAGGTTTGGTCAGTTTCCCTCCACAGGTCCTGGTGTTACACCTTGGAGGGAACGACCTGGGCTACAAGCCTGGAAAGGACTTGATTGAGCAGGCGTTAGCCAATCTGCGGCCGATCCGACATCGCTGGCCGGGGGTGACCATATTATGGTCCTCAATGCTCCCGAAAATCATGTGGAGGGCGCAGAGCAATGCGGCCATGGAAAGGTCCCGGCGCAAGGTGAATAGAGAACTGGCACGTGGGTTGTCAGAGCATGGTGACGGTTGCATCAACCACCAAGGAATTCATTGGACTAGGAGGGAGCTTTACAGGTAGGATGGCGTCCACCTGTCAGACATAGGCAATGACTTATTTTTGGCCGATCTGCAAAGGGGCCTGCGGGAAGTTCTTCTGCGCAGGTGGGGGGAGTTTCACAGGCAATAGGCCTGTGACTCCTGTGGTGGCTAGGACGGGCAAAACTTGAAAGGGAGTAGGGATGGTGTGCACGCAGAGGCACTTTATGGTGACAGGTGACGCCTGAGGCCCCCCGAACGGGTTGTGAGGCTCGGCGGGGGGATAAGGGTTGCCTGGGAGACCAACCCTACTCACTCACCCAGGTGTTGTGCGGCACCGGGTTGGGGGTGACACCGGAAGGTCTACCTCCCCCAGAAGGGGCAGTCCGGAGGGATGGCAAGATCACCGCCACCCCTCAGGCTGGGTGTGTTTTCACCCATGAAGTGTCAGCTAGCCGCTGACACAGTTAGATGCCCATCCTAGTTACCCCTTTGCAAATATTTCAATAAAATGTGGCCCAATTTTCAATCCAAGCTTGTTGTCTGCGTCTTCTTCAACCCATCTCCGCTCGCAAAGACCCTCGGGGCAACAGAGAATCCAGGGAAGCTGCAGAAGAAAAAAAATGAGTATTCAGGGAAGGGGTACAAGAAAAGTGAAGTTTCCAGGGAAGAGGGACAAGAAGAGACAGAATGTAGAGGCAGCAGAAGATCACTGAATACATTGGGGCGGCATTATTGTGTGCACGTACATGTGCATAGGGGCCCTTTTCAGGTATTCAGCTACATTGTCATGTTTAAGGACTTTAGAATGGTTTTCTTTTTCAGCTTGTTTCACAACTGGGGTGTGCACAAATTTTCCCCAGAAAATAAAGCGGGGCTGGATGCAGTCTACTGAGGAAATTTGTGCAAATTAAGATGTTTGCTCAAATCCAACTGGGAATTGAGAATGAGACAAATGTGGGCATGTGTTCCACAATCCGTGAATATTTTTGGCAGACATGCTCAAAGCATTGTATGTGGAGGGTATCTTTCAATAGGAAAACTTATTTATAAAAGGGGGAAGTGCACAAATATTCCAAGAAAGCCCCCCACCCCCACCCAGAAAGAAATACTGAAAATGAAATTGGCTTGTCCCATATAGGAATGCCAATAATGCTGCTAAATATAATTGAAACGCTAGCAATTCTGGCTGGAAGAAAATTTCATTTCACAATCTAACTGAGTAAATGATTAACATATTTCACTTCTTCCTTGTTATTCATCTGTCTGTCTCAAAGGATTAAAAAAAAAAAAAAAGCACCCAAAACAGGGGGATAGTAAATCCATTACTTCCACTTTACACAGCTATGGAAATTGTACAAGTTTACACAGCAAGTGAGTGGCAGAAAAGATAATGGAATCAAACCATTCTCACAGAAGCCTTGATATGTTCCCTGGAGTAAGCCTCCATCAATTCACTGTACTGCTTCCTTTGGGGTTTTTATTTATTTATTTAAATTTATACCCCACTAGTGCTTGGCAGCTAAGAAAAATAAAATACAAGATAAAATACAAAATTATAATTAAACCATAAAAGCAAATCAATTTAAAAAGAGATAGTGTGTGTGTATGTGTGTGCATAATCAAAAAATGTTTAATTAAATGATAGGTTTATAAACATTATTTACATGGTCCTTTAAATAGGAATGGGAGAATCGGTGAGGTACAAGTTCCACCTCGAAGCTCAATCTGCCTCATTCCCGAATGCAACCTCCTCCTCCTCCACTGAAAAAGTACACATTTAGATGCACATTTTAGTGTGAATCCAAATGCACACTTTCTCCCCATTGAGAAAAGCGTGACAATGCCGTTCCCCCACCCAAATGCACATTTGAAAGTGTACTTTTGATGAATGTAATTGCAAATGTAATTGCAAGCTTGGGAATAAGCAGTCTCTCTCTCTCCCCCCCCCCCCCAATTATGGTCACATTCAGGCTGTGAAGGGGGAAATTTCTGGTGTTAAAAGAACTGAAACATAATTCTCACAACCCCTATCATAATCCCTACCTTTAAAGCAGTCAAAGCTATAGTAGACAGCTCGCAAGTATAACACAGATGAAGCAAAAGTCAGTGCAAACACTCACTGTAAGCCACTAGGGATGTGGTGACCATCTATGGGGGGGGGTGTCTGACAGACTCCCCCATTCCCGTCCCCCCTGGACCCCACTTGCCAAACAGCAGGTTGCTTACAGACCTACTTTGTGAGCACCCTGGGGCTTTGCAAGCACTCAAGACAGCTGCCCACCCTAGTTGAGAGCCACTATTTTGTGCAACAATGGCGGGTTGAGCTCTTCTGGGAAGGGAATGTTGCAGAAATGGTGGCTGTAAAGGGACCAGTTAAGCAAAATGGTCCTGTAAAGGGACCATGTAAGAGAGCCCATGTGGTGTAGTGGCTAGAGTGTTGGACTGGGAGCCGGGAGATCCGGGTTCTAGTCTCCACTCGGCCATGGAAGCTTACTGGGTGACTTTGGGCCAGTCATGGACTCTCAGCCCGGCCTACCTCACAGAGTTGTTGTTGTGAGGATAAAATGGAGAGGAGGAGGAGAAGAATGTAAGCCGCCTTAGGTTCCTTGCAAGAGGAAAAAAGGCGGGATATAAATGCAATAAATAAATAAATAAATACTGGTGTGAATGGAGCATTCACGCTCGCAACGTTGCATGAATGACCCCTTTACAGCTGACATTTCTGCAACATTCCCTTCCCAGAAGAGCTCAACCCACCATTGTTGCACAAAATGGTGGCTCACAACTAGGGCAGACAGGCCCAGGGCCTCGTCGGGCACACCCCGAGGTGACAAGAAGCTTGCATAGCACCTGAGCAGAGGTGGGCTGCAGCAGTGGCTCGGCAGGCACCTGACAAAGATGGTCATGGGTGAGTCCATACATCCCTACAGGCCACTGCTGAGTGCTGACCATGTTTCCAGTTCAGTGGATCTGCCTGAGTGGCTGTGTCAGTGTGCAGGACAGCCAGTGGCAGCATGTCTCGGAGCCCTCCTTCCTCTAGGGATGTACGAATCCCTTACCTGGGTCCGCGCAGGGGCATCCGCAGTGGGGGGGAGGCGCTCCGTTCCTCCCCCCGGAATCCTGCCTGGCCGGCTCCGCTCTGCAGCCAAGCCGCGGAGCTGCCAGCTGGCTCTGGCCACCCGCAGCTGGACATCCGGCCGCTGGGCAGCCCTGCAGGGATGCAAATGGTGGCTGTCGTAGCCGCTGCCATTTGCATCCCTGTATTGAGCTGTGATAGGCTACATAAATATTTATGTAGCCTATCACGGCAGTGGGAAAAACCCCAGCATACGCAAATGGCGGTAGCCACGACCATTTGCATACGCTAGGGTTCCCCCACCCCCGCTGTGGAAGAGGCTAGGAAGTAGGGGTGGACGAAAGTCACTTACCTTTTCTCGCAGCTTGTTCGCGGTGGGGGGGAGCGCTTCGCTGCTCCCCCTGCGAAGTTCAGGCTGGGGGGGGAGGCTTCCCGCCTCGCCCGGCCGAAATTCAGGCCGGGGAGGAGGCTTCCCGCCTCGCCCGGCCGGGAACACGAAAGTAAAAAAAAAAAAAAAAAAAAGTCCCCTGATAGGCTACGTGATGATTCACGTAGCCTATCATGGCTAGATCTGGAAAGTCAGCCGTGATAGGCTACGTGATTCGTCACGTAGCCTATCACGGTTGACTTTAAAAAAAAAAAAAAAAAGCGCGTACGCGAATGGCGGCCCCCATAGGGAGCCGCCATTCCCGTTCCTTATTTGGTCGCTGTAGTCTACGTAAATGTTTACGTAGACTACGGCGAAAATAAGGGCAACGCAAATAGCGTTGCCCTTATTTTCGCCGTAGTCTACGTAAACATTTACGTAGACTACAGCGACCAAATAAGGAACGGGAATGGCGGCTCCCTATGGGGGCCGCCATTATCCGTATACACTTTTTTTTTTTTTTAAGTCACCCGTGATAGGCTACGTGACGATTCACGTAGCCTATCACGGCTGACTTTCCAGATCTAGCCGTGATAGGCTACGTTAATCGTCACGTAGCCTATCAGGGGACTTTTTTTTTTTTTCTTTGATTGCAATGGCGGGGGCAGCAGCTGGTCGAAAGACCGGCTGCCGCTCCCACCCTCCTCGAACACCGGACGAACCGCCAGCCGGACCCGCCGCCGGGAGGGACATTCAGGGAAGGTAAGTCCCGTCCTGGGGGGGGGTGCGGGGGGCAGGGGGGGTGCGAAGGATTTCTCCCCGAAACTTGTTCGGGGGGCCGAACACATTGGCGCTCGGCCCCCCGAAGTTTCAGGGAGAAATTCTCCACCATCCCTACTAGGAAGAGGGGGAAGCGAATGGTGGCCAGGACAGCTGCCATTCGCAAAGCAGCGTGGACAGGAGCAGGTAAGTGCTCCATTTCGCGTGCCTTTCGTGGGGTGGGGGCGGTGGGGACTTCGTCCCACATGCCTTTCGTGGGGTGGGGGGCGGGGGCTTCATTCCGCGATGGATTTCGGGGGGCCGAATGCACTGGCATTCGGCCTCACCGAAATCCATCATGGAATTCTCTGACATCCCTACCTTCCTCTGCCATGCAGAACAATAGCAGGACTCCATCTCTGTCTCTCAGGCCCTCTTCTTTTGCTCTCCTTTGCTTTCCCTCTTCTGTTGCCTCCCTCCCTTCTTTCATTCCTTCCTTTCTCTCCTGTTCACTGTACTTGTCCTTGCCCGATCCTGCAGCCTTTGTGTATCTGACATCTCACTCTCTTTTCTTGCCATTCGATACTTGCTCCCTTTGCCCAGCTTCCATTGCATGACCCAAAGGAACAGACATTATGGCAGCAGTAAGGGACTCTTCTAGGGATGGGAAGAATGAGTGATGTTCCAGATCTCCAGCATTCTCCAAACATCATCTTGCTGCTTGACTCGTGCCCAATTCATGTTCGCGTCAACCATCGCTGCTCACTTTGCACGAGTGACAGATTTGCACTAATTGAGCAGCAATCAAATGGGAGATGCACACTAATCTCCCCAAATTTGCACAGATGTATTAATTTGCACAAATTTTCCCCAGAAACTAAAGCGAGGCTGATGCAGTCTACTGAGGAAATTTGTGCAAATTAAGACATTTGCTCAAATCAAACTGGGAATTGAGAATGAGACAAATGTGGGCATGCGTTCCACAATCTGTGAATATTTTTGGCAGACATGTACAGCCTCATGCTCAAAGCTTTGGACAGGGCATGCTTGCATGTTTTGCAAGCAAAAATTGAATTCTCATATATCCTTCATCTGTCCCTACCTTTCCTCTCTGGTATTTTATTTTGTTTATGGTATTTCTTTTGGACACGACCTGACAGGAAGGACCAGAAACACTGCATTACATTGTCCCAAAGGCCCAGCCCCATTAGGTGTTCCTGAAGGATGCCATGATTGGTGGTCTCCAAAGCCACCAAAAAGCCCAGGAGAACTAATACGGCCACAGCCCCCCCATTCAGTTCCTGGCATAAGTGATACATCAAGGTGACCAAAGCAATCTCAGTCCTATATCCTCTCTGAAAGCCCAATTGGAATGGGTCCAGATAATCAGTATCGTTAGGGATGTCAGAGAAATCTGCAATGGATTCAAAAGAGTTTGTAGTTCTATGGATCCGACCAATGGAATCCACGGGCAGACAGTTTTTATCCCCCTCAAGTGTTGCAGATTTAATGGACTTGCAGCCAGGTTTGTTTGTTTTTTACTTCCCAGAATTGTATGCAAATTTAGACCTACAAAAATGCAAAAAGAAAGAAAGAAAGAAAGAAAGAAAGAAAGAAAGAAAGAAAGAAAGACCAAAATGTGGATTTTCCCCCGTAGGCTTAGCCATGAAAATGCAGAGGGGGTGGGGTGGTGGTGGCGCATTTTGATCCCCCCCATTTCGGGTGAGATTTCTGCAAATTTGAATTAACTGGTGCACATTAGTAGTAATATTAGTGGTAATGTGCACACACACAAGTGTAAATTAGTGCTGATGTGAATGATTGCATGTAGAACAAAATCCTGGTTAAAAAAAAAATCCAGCTCCATCATCAATGCGAGGATGATGGCAGGAAAGACACCTGACAAACCACAAAAGACAGACTGAATGGATCCCTAAGTATCATTCAGATGGAGCTGGAGTTGCAAGTCCAGCACTTGGTATGCTGCAAAATGAGGCACCAGGATCCAAGGCACATTGTGAGATGCACATTGCATGCATCCAAGATGTATACCTGAGTCCAGATGCAGTGAGCTTCACCACAGTTGTAGTAGTAATGGGGGACTTCAATTCCCCCAATATTTGTTGGGAGACAAATTCTGCAAAACATGGCCCCTCCAGGAAATTCCTGACTTGTGTGGCGGATAACTTACTCCTACAGAAAGTAGAGGAAGGAACTAGAGGACCGGCTGTCCTTGACTTGATCCTAACCAACACAGACGACTTAGTTGATAAAGTAGCAGTTACAGGAACTCTGGGGGAAAGTGACCATGTTGTACTTGAGTTCTTGGTTCTAAGGGAAGCAAAAGCTGAGTGTAGTCAAATGCGTACCCTGGATTTTAGGAAAGCTGATTTTCATAAACTCAGAACAATGATCAGTAAGGTCCCATGGCAAGCAATTCTAACAAGAAAAGGAGTCCAAGATAGGGTTGGCGGAGAATTTCTCCCAGAAACTTTGGGGGGCCGAGCACCAACGTGTTCGGCCCCCCGAGCAAGTTTCGGGGAGAAATTCTCCGCACTCCCCCCCCGCACCCCCCCCGGGACGGGACTTACCTTTCCCGAATGTCCCTCCCAGCGGCAGGTCCCGGCGGCGGTTCGTCGGGTCTTCGTCAGGGGCGAGGGCAGCAGCCGATCTTTCGACCGGCTGTCGCTGCCGCCATTCCAATAAAACTAAAAAAAAAAAAAAACAACGCCCCCGTGATAGGCTACATGACGATTAACGTAGCCTATCACGGCTAGATTTGCAAAGTCAGCCATGATAGGCTACGTAAATCATCACGTAGCCTATCACGGGTGACTTTAAAAAAAAAAGTGTGTACGGCTAATGGCGGCCCCCATAGGGAGCCACCATTCACGTTCCTTATTTGGTCGCTGTAGTCTACGTAAAGATTACCTAGACTACGGCGAAAATAAGGGCAATGCTATTTGCGTTGCCCTTATTTTCGCCGTAGTCTACGTAAATCTTTACGTAGACTACAGGGACCAAATAAGGAACGCGAATGGCGGCTCCCTATGGGGGCCGCCATTTGGGTACGCGCTTTTTTTGTTTTTTTTTCAAAGTCACCCGTGATAGGCTATGTGATGATTAATGTAGCCTATCATGGCTGACTTTGCAGATCTAGCCGTGATAGGCTACGTTAATCGTTACGTAGCCTATCACAGGGGCGTTTTGTTTTTTTTTTCTTTTGAAGTTCGCGGCCGGCGAGACGGGGCGCTTCTCCCTGGCCTGAATTTCGGCCGGGCGAGGCGGGAAGCCTCCCCCCCGGCCTGAATTTCGGCCGGGTGAGGCGGGAAGCCTCCCCCCCCAGCCTGAACTTCGGGGGGAGCAGCAAAGCGCCTCCCCCCCACCACGAAGCAAGCTGCGAGACCAGGTAAGTGACTTTCGTGCATCCCTAGGAGGAGGAGGTGCAGGGAATGCTGATCAAATTTGCAGATGACACAAATTTGGGTGGCATAGCTAATACTTTGGAAGACAGAAACAAAATTCAAAGTGATCTTGATAGACTGGAGCGCTGAGCAGAAAACAACAAAATAAATTTAATAGGGATAAATGCCAAGTTCTGCATTTAGGAGAAAGAAACCAAATGTGCAGTTACAAGATGGGGAATACGTGGCTCAACAACACTACAAGTGAGAAGGATCTTGGAACTGTTGTCGATCACATGCTGAATATGAGCCAACAATGTGATGCGGCTGCAAAAAAGGCAAATGCTATTTGGGGCTGCATTAATAGAAGCATCGCTTTCAAATTCCGGGAAGTACTAGTCCCCCTCTACTCAGCACTGGTTAGGCCTCATCTGGAGTACTGTGTCCAGTTCTGGGCACCACACTTGAAGAAGGATGCAGACAAACTGGAGAGGGTTCAGAGGAGGGCAACAAAGATGATCAGGGGACTGGAAACAAAGCCCTATGAGGAGAGATTGAAAGAACTGGGCCTGTTTAGCCTTGAGAAGAGAAGACTGAGGGGAGATATGATAGTGCTGTTCAAGTACCTGAAAGGTTGTCGCAGAGAGGAAGGACAGCATCTCTTCTCAATCATCCCCAGAGTGCAGGACATGGAATAATGGGCTCAAATTACAGGAAGCCAGATTCCAGCTGAACATCAGGAAAAACTTCCTGACTGCTAGAGCAATATGACAATGGAACCCATTCCCTAGGGAGGTGGGCTCTCCCACACTGGAGGCATTAAAGACGAGGCTGGACAGCCATCTGTCAGGGATGCTCTGACTTGGATTCCTGCATTGAGCAGGGGGTTGGACCCAACGGTCTTGTAGGCCCCTTCCAACCCTACTCTTCTATGATTCTTTGATTCTGTGATCTAATATCCATGCTAGTGACTGAAGTAGGGATGGATGAACTTGCCCATGCCCAGCTTCCTGAGGTGCGCACTGAGCTGCTGTCCACCCTTGCTCTCAGCACCACATGAGCTTCTAAGCCACTCAGCAAGTACTCTACAAAGCTGTGTGGCCACCACCATCATAGCAAGCTGGCCGAAGTCTCTGCCGCCACTTGCCAACCAAGGGCAGAACAAGAATGCCACTTGTTCTGCCCTTTCAAGGAGGGCAGAACGGGCAATTGCCGGGAGGCACTGGCCGCCTCTCAAGCCTGCACAGCCTCCTCTCTTGTATTGAAAGAGACCATGCATTCTTCACAGGCACAAGGGCAGGAGTCACCCAGCAACTATGCTCTCTCCTTTCCTTGCAAGGAGGGCCAGGCACAAAGCTGGAGGGCAACTCCTTCCTTCCCTGTGTCCAGCCTTCACGGGTTCCTTTCTTGCAAGGAGCCTGTGTAGGCTTGAGTGAGGAATCGGCAGCTTTCAATAAGGGCGGTCTGCTCTTGGACTCTCACTGAGCCCCAAGCGAGGCCCAGAGACAGAGGGGAGTCTGCCAGGCTTCCAGACCCGCCCGGGCACTCACGACATCACTAGACTGAAGTTGTCAGGTACATTTACACAGCTTAGAGATTCTGCATGCCTTTGCACAGGGCATTGGCCTTTTAAATATCAACCTCACCAATGACACACTCTCCAAGGAATGTGGGGGCTTTTACCTTTAAATCACCCCTTGGGGAGTTCTCGTCATATCTACATAGAATTGCACCAGAGTAAGAACGTGCCCCATCAGGTGGCATTGTGCTCTGGAAGAGATGTCAATACATGTTTTCTAAACAAGATTCCTTTAAAAATGCTCTCCTGTTCCCCTTTTCAGTTTTCACTGATCCTTGATTGTTCGGAGTATCGGCTTTCTGACAGGGTTTGGAATGAAGCCATTTTTATTAATTTAGTTATTTTTGCTGATATAAAAGATCGTCTATCATGTTAATGATGTATCGGTCTGTGGTACCACTGAACAATAATTACAGAATGTTCTTAATAGTAAATCATTTGTCACAATCACGGTTCTCTGCAACAATCTTTTGTTGAGCAATAGAATACATTAGGTGAGCAGCGTTACACCTTTACGCTTACCAATTAAAAGGTCCTGGGCATATAGAATTCACATGAAATTCAGGGCAAAGAATTATAAATTATGACAGCTCCTTAGGAAATCCTGCTAGGCATATAACTTGCTGCTAATTTTTAACTTGTCAGACAATTTATACATGTCTTTTCAAGTGTAATTGGAGACACAAAGACACGGGCGTTCCAGACAGCTGAAATGTAGGAATGCTGGAGAGGTCAGAAAATATGAAGACAGAAAGAAAGGGAACATGAGAAAGTGAAGTGCAGTCTTCTTAGCACAGACAAATCTTTCTTCTCTTTGCCCAATAAATAATTGCATGTCTCTTTATAGTGCTTAGGGATACTTGAGGATTTCATCTGGCCTACATTTTGAAGTGAACCAACCTTACCTGCACCTCTCAGGCTAAAATGCATATGAAAATGCATATGTTACGATAAAACATAAAAGCGGAGCTGTGTTCAAGTGGTGTCTTGAAATTCTCCACTCTATTTCTGGGCAGAGAAATTGAGTTTCACTGAATTTCTCCAGGAGGAGGAGAAATTGCCCAACAATTCCTTACAGGTAGGCTCACCATCAGCAATGGTTGTAGCACAGCTTCTTTCTTTTTTCTGAAGGGTCTTTTGGGGGTGGCTTGGTTGCCACGACAAATGGCAACAGCATGAACCGTGTTGGTAGCCCAGCTCCCATTTCATATCCTCCACAAACTGTGTACCTAGCATCATTCCAGGGCATCGCGAGGCGGGGGGGGGGGGCTGCAGCCACCACAAAAAATAATGGAGAAGAAAATTTGGAGAAAATTCTGTAAAGTGGCCTTTTATTTCTAGGGATGGGGGTGAGGGGTAAGGAAATACAACTCTCAAGACATTTCTGATAAAAAAGTGTCTTCTGAGAACTTTCAGCTCAGCTCCAGTTGTAATTCTTCAAAAACATTGCATTTCTATGGGGTGATTGCGGATACATCCTGTCTCTGATTCAGGTGCTGATAATAGCACTCCTTCCCTACACACTTTGTGGTGAGTGTGCGTGGGGTGGGGGCAATGTTACATCCAGCTCCAGGGAAGAGGTGGAGTTAGTGCTGTACCAAAATCTGATCTCCAATTTCCTGAAAGTTTTCTTCCGTTTTTCTGCCTCACTCTCAGAGCATTTTATAATTTATTTTGAATTTCTTTTGGTGGTGTTTTTGACCTTGCCTAATCACTGAGAGGTGGTTGAGGGTACCACATGTGTGTGTCTTTCCTTTCTATTCCATGTCTCTCCATTGCTCTGCAGCATCCCAGGCTGCCTGCACTTCCTGATCTCAGAAAGCTCTAAGGGAGGAATTAGCTCATGATGTCTTCCCCTGGGTGGGAAGTGCAGGAAGCCAACAAGGCTAAAGGCTGCCAGAGAGATGATTGTACAATGGAAGACAGGACACTCCTTGGCCACCTCATAAGTAAGATAAGCACAAGAACCCTGGACCAAAATCATGAGAATGTCTCCAAGAAATTCTTCTACTTTGAATTTCTTTTTGAAAACAATTTCTTTTCTATCAAACTGAAAGGGAATGGTAAAAAAAAAATGTGGGAGAAATTTTCAGCACAGCACTGGATAAAATAATATATAAATGCATAATTTGAGAGAAAACACATTGGAAATATGTAACTAAATATGTAATAAAGTACAAATTTCCATGCAGATTTTATTTATGTATTTATTTGTTACATTTATCTCTTGCCTTTCCTTCTAGGAGCCCAAGATGGCACCCACAATTTCTCCTCTCCATTTTATCCTCTCAACAACCCTGTGAGGCAGGTTAGGCTAACAGTTAATGTGACTGGCCTAAAATCGCCCAGTAAGCTTCATGGCTGAGTGGGAATAGAGCCCAGGTCTCCCCAGTCCCCATCCAGTACTTTAACCACTACACCACAGTGCACTGTACTGGCTCCCACATAAATCAGAGATTGATGTGGAAATGGGACAGAACAGGCTCATGAATGAACATGTGCAAAACTGGCATGGACTAGAAATGCTCATCCTTCCTCAATATTGGTATTGGCCATGGCCAGTGAATATTCTGGATTTCTCTCCAAGAACCATTGGTGAACTTCAAAGAACATGGACAACATTTGGATATTTTTTGTGATCGCACAATGCCAGAGACTTCTTAAATTCTCTGTTGTTGAAGCTTTCTTGCTGTAAGACCAAATGGAAGGATCTGTTGCCTTACAGTTAGGGGTGCCTTTGAAATTCCATCCCAATATGATTGGATAAGGATACTTACGAAATTCTCCTCATCTAAATGTTTCTCCAGATTTTAGAGTTCTGGGTTTTCCAGGCTTTCTTCCTAAAGTGGAATCAGTGCATTAAGATCCCTCCATTGTTTCACTGCATCATCGCCATCATTATTATCATTATTGGACTCGATGGCCTTGTAGGCCCCTTCCAACCCTACTATTCTATGATTCTATGATTATCATCATCATTATCTACATTTTGTTCAATGTACAGTGTGTGTGCTGCTTTCTTTCACATTATTTTATCGTATGTATATATTATTTATCTAGCTAGCTATCATTCATATAAAGTCACACAAACATACACACATCAAAGTGCTGAGTTATGGTGGCTATGTAGCAATTGAGAAACAAAAGGGATATATAGCATGCTTGGGAGAACCTCAAGGTTTGCAGAAGTGGAAAAATGCATGAAGGGGTGGGGGGTGGGGATCTCTTGAGTCTACAACCTTATCGTTGCTGGTAGGGCATCCCAAGGTCCATAGGATATAGCAGAATTTCCACCTCATGGGCACAGAAGCAGGTCTGTATCAGAAGCCTACTCCAGAAGCCTACTCCGGGAGGTCATTCATCATCGTCTGCCACCATCGGAGCTTGGACAGTAGAAAGGGCAAAAAAGGAGGTATTCCTGGGGTGTTTTAGGGATAGGTTGGGGGACACTTTGGATCTACAGGATCCAAAACCCTCCCCTGCTGCTGGGGAAAAGCTATTCTAGCCCCTGGAGTTGGCAAATAGTGGCTGAAAAGGCCAAAAGAGGCAGAGAAGAAAACATCCCCACCTGCAACCTTCTGTCCTGCTGTGCAAGCCCAGAATGGCATAGAAAGTGGTGGATTCCACCACCAATTCTTCCTCTACCTCACCAAAGTGTCCTGTAACTCCCCCTGCCTGGCAGCTAGGGATGGAGGAGAATTCTGCCACAGACCTCAATGAGGCCAGATTCCAAAGAATACGGCCTCCGGAGTCTGCGGAGGAATGGGGCACTCACCTCTGCCTCCCTCCGGAATCTGTCCAGGCCGGCTCCTCCATGCAGCGATCCTGAGGAGCCGGCCACCAGGTCTGCATCACTGGTGGTATGGCCGGCCGCTATTGCCGTGCCGTATTGCTGGGCTAAGTCTGGACACAAATGGCATCCACTACACCATAAAACTGTTAGGTTAACCTAAATGCAGCCATTTATGGCTGCATTTAGGTTAATCTAACAGCTTTATGGCTGCAAATGGCATCCACTATGCCATTTCCATCCCTGTTTTTTCACACGATAGGCTACGCAGATTATATTTACGTAGATATTTGCATAGCCTATCACATGAACCAACAGGGATGCTGTTTTTTAACCTAACAGCTTTACGGCTGCAAATGGCATAGTGGACACCATTTGGATCTGGAGTTAGCTCAGTGATACAGCACGGCAATGGTGGCTGGCCTTATTGCCAGCAATGCAGACCTGGTAGCCGGCTCCGCAGGATTGCTGTGGAGTGGAGCTGGCCCGGATGGATTCCAAAGGGAGGGACAGATCACTTCCCCCCAAGGGTGGATTCCCACCCAGACCAGCAGGTAGGGAATCTGCCCATCCCTACTGGCAGCCCAGTGAGGACTGAGAATGTGCAGTGGATTAGGAATGTTGGCTGACTGTTGGAGGAAAAGAAATGGAAAACTGAGGGGTGGTGGAGCTATGGAATGTAGTATCCTGAAAGAACACTGAACTGGAGCACTCCACACTGCAACGTCCTCTCCATTTTATCCTCACAACAACCCTGTGAGGTAGGTTAGGCTGAGAGTCAGTGATTGGCTTAAAGGCACCCAGTGAGTTACATGGCCAACTGGGGACTGAAACCCAGATTCCCTGAGTCCCAGTCCAGCACTCTAACCACTACATCACAGTGGCTCAGAGAGAATAGTCCTTCAGGCATGTCTTTCCCTGAAGCTCAGTTCCTTGATTGGAACTTGTCTCCACCCCCATGGCTGATGTATGCATGCATACTGGGAGGAAAACACTGCAAAAAATGTATTTTTATATGGTTGCATCCACAACTCTATCAAGAGTCTACTCTGTTCGAGTTGGGTTTAGCTGCAATAGCTCAGCTGTGCATCAGTAAAACACCACACAAAAAGAACCTTGATGCCACCAAGATTGCATCAAATCAAACTTTATTTTCTTATAATATCAATATAGATGGCGAGGGTGCCAAGATGCCAATGAATTAAAGGAATGGAAAGCTCTGATAAACTGTGCATGTTCTGAATCCATAATTAATGTTAGAAGTTCTCCTAGTGTGGCCAGAATTCAGGAGTGGAACACAGGATAGAGAAAATGCATGAAACAAAGAATGGAATTTGGAAGATCCGGGTATCTCGAGAAAAGCCTCTGAGTAACATTGGCAGATTTGGGATGCAATCCTATGCTGGGGCATGCTGGGAATTGTAGGACATTTTTTTCTGTCTAAACATGCATAGGATTGAACCCTTATTGACTCATTTAGCTCCCTTGAAAACTCCACAGGTGTTCATCTGTCAAGGACCTCACCAGCCCCCCCGAGCCCGGCCCTATCTTTAGTCAGAGTGAGGCAGTCGCCTCAGATAGCAGATGCTGGGAGGCAGCAGAAAGGTGTTGGATGAGAGTGGTGTACCAAGAGGTCCGTCTGCCCTGCACCCCCAAAGTTAGCCCATTGGCTTCAGGTGCAGTGGAGGTAGGGATGGGCAGAAGGCTTACCTCCGGGTCCGGGGGGGGGGTGTCCGCAGGAGGGGGGAGGTGATCCGTCCCTCCCCCCTGGAATCCTAGCCAGCTGGCTCCACTCTACAGTGATTCCATGGAGCCACTGGCTGGCTCCGGAGCGCTAGCAATACAGCCTCCATTGATTGCCATATCGCTGACTGGACGGATTGACTGCAGATGCAAATGGCACCCACTACGCCATTTGCGGCCTTAAAGGTCTTAGTTTAAGGTAAATACAGCCATTTACAGCTGCATTTACCTTAACTAAGACCTTTATGGCCACAAATGAGGCCATTTGTGTCTGCAGTCAATCCGTCCAGCCAGCGATACGGCAATGGCGGCCGTATCGCTGGCGCTCCGGAGCCGGCCGGTGGGGAGGATCCAGCCGGCGAGGATTACTCCTGGAGGCAAAGGTATGTCTTTCGATTCTCCATGGACTCTGGGGGGCTAGATTCTTTTGAATCCGGCCTCACTGGGGTCCTTGGAGGATTTATCTCCCATCCCTAAGTGGAGGACACTGTCCTATCCACAGTATTGAAGTAAGATCCAACTGCCAGGTCAGTCAGCTTTTATACATGGAATGGGAGGGGCCACCATCTTGTTCTTCACCTCAGGCAGCAAAATGTCTTTGGCTAGACCTGCCCCCTCCCCCTGTCACTGTCCCAGTATTACTTCAGACAACAATGTGGTGGCAACTCTAGACCTTTTCATGGTTTCATAATTTTCCTCAGAAATGTGATCTGCATTAAATCTGCTCTGTGAGTCCCTCAGCCAAGATTCAGTTAGGAACTAATTGATTTGCCTCTGTGTAGCAAAGTGAATGCATGCCCTCCATGTAGGAAAGGAAAGTGCATCGACGTGGGAAAGACATCCCGTTTTAACGTGGTCTCTTTTTGTGAGAACCCATCACAGGCTCCCAAGTTCTCTACAACCCTCTAAAGGGACAGAAAGACCTTCAAAAACAGACATTCAAATGTCTTTCCTCCCCCTAATGTCCTGGACATTCCACCCACCTCTTGCCATGTTCTGTCCAGAAGAAAAATCCCTCCGACGCAATGGTTGTTTTTATTAAATTCTCCTCAATAAAAAGCTCAGGCAGGATTTATTAGGTACTCAGGGTGGACGTTTAGTATTTCGCCAGTTATTAAGTGAAAATCAATAGAAAGCAAAGAAAATGGAAGTCACTGCTCTGTTAGCACGGTGTTGTCGCCTAGATATTATGTCGGCTGTCTTGTAGATTCATGACAGACGAAAGCAGCTAGGAGAGGATTCTTTCTGCTTACATTGCAAGAGCCAAAGTGGGGTTATTCATTAGACGAGGCAGCCGGCCAGATGGATTTCCAGCTCAGTTTTACCATTTATCTTGAAAACGCCGGTATCGAGTGAGAAAGAACACTGATATTATGTGATATCAATGGCAGCTTTATGTATCTAAATCAGGATTTATCGTTATTTTGTTCGGAAGACCTCTCTTTTTTTTCCTCAAGAAATACCATTTCACTGGGAGAAAATAATAGCTAAAACTGTGTCAAAGATAACCTTTCATGATGTTTGTGCACCATGGGCTGTAAAACAAATAGAACCCAGGGTATTAATAGGTTTAACCACATTCTAACAAATCATTCCATCTGATTGTGTGTGCGAGAGAGAGAGAGTGAGTGAGTGTGTATTGTTGTTTTTCTAAAAAAAAAATAATAAAAAAAAAATCCCCAGTGCTCCAAACAGGCACTTGGATTATTGGCTGTTTTCCTTGCCAGCAGTTTAACTATAGATAACTTCCGAGTTTTGTGTTGTTTTAATTGCCTTTAAAACCATTAGTAGCATTATAGCTGTGAAAGACCATAACTGTTTTGATTTTTCTTTGCTAAAATAATCAAGCAGAATATATATATGTATGTATGTATGTATGTCCCCTTCATGGATCACTGCCTTGTTGTGGCGAAGGGGCTTGCGTAACTCAGTGAAGCCATAAGCTATGCTGTGCAGGGCCACCCAAGACGGACAGGTCATGGCAGAGAGTTCTCTGACAAAATGTGGTCCACTGGAGAAGGAAATGGCAACCCACTCCAGTATTCTTGCCAAGAAAACCCCATGGAACGTATCCATGGGGTCACGAAGAGTCGGACACGACTGAATGACTGAACAACAACAAAATGTATGTATGTATGTTTACTACACTGCAACATAAACTACAATGGCACAGTGCAAAATCTTTCCACTTTTTTTTTTTTAAGCACATGTCTGAGTCACTTGTGCCCATTCCACAATCACCTCATATGGAATTATGAAGGAACTATACAGGCTGAAGCATCTTGCCTACAGGTCAGACCATAGGTAAGACTTGTGTGTTAATATCTCAGAAGTTAAATGTTACTACTAGAGTCCTGCAGACAAAAATATGGCTGCTTATCTCAAATCAATATACAAATTTTCGCTTTCTGCACTTATCCATGTGTACTTCTCACATCTGCCCATTTTCTCCTCCAGGTTTCTTCCTAGAGCAGAATGTGACATTATGGGGAATGCATAGCTACTACCAAAAAGAGCATTCCAACACATCTTCCTCCACCTCTCTTCTAGTGGTGGTCGCCTTGATCTGCATCGTGATAGAGCCAGCCCTGCTCTCTCGTCAAGTAAAACAGAAGATGTGCTGCACAATTTCCTCACTTGTTCTTCCCTCATAGAAACATAGAATAGTAGGGTTGGAAGGGGCCTACAAGGCCATTGAGTCCAACCCTCTGCTCAGTGCAGGAATCCAAGTCAAAACATCCCTGACAGATGGCTGTCCAGACTCCAGCATCATCTTGAATGCCTCCAGTGTGGGAGAGCCCACCACCTCCCTGGGTAATTGGTTCCATGCTCCACTTCACTGGCTGCACCTTTCAGGGAAAGGCCGGCTCAAAATGAAATGATGTCACATCCTGTTTTACTAGATTTTACTAGGGAAGAGAGGAAAAGGAGGCAGGAGGATACTGTCTTCTTGTTGGCAGCCATTTATTTCCCATAGTAAGCTCTGCCCTTCAACGCTTCTTCCCTTTGGTCTTCTTCTCTTCCTCCTCATTCTTTTGGATCACACCCTCTTCCATACTTCACCATTTTACTACAACAATACTTTAATACAACAATAAATGGCTCTGAGCAAACGCAAAGGAGTCAAATGCTGGAGTTTTTGCTGTGCAGTATGGAAGACTAACAGGGCTAAATATTTGTTGCCTCTTAAAATTAGGTCTTCAACTGACTTTACTGTTTTGGGGGGGCAGTACCTCCCCCCCTTTTTTTCTTTTTACTGCTTACCCATTAAATTTGCTTTGTGTTTTCACCTGTGTTTTTATTTACCTGAAATTTTACTTTGACTGGAATTGGTGTTACGGCTTGATTGCTGTCCCACTCTTAATAATTATTTGTGACAAGGAGAATTGTCTCTAGGGGTAATCTGTGTTGATCCTTTGGGGGTTTCTTTCTGTCTAAGCCTGGGAGCAGAGAACAGTGTTTAAGACAGTGGAGGCTGGTGGCTCTGATGTCAGTGAAGCGGTGAATCCACTCCAGGTTTCAGTCAGAACCAGTCAGAACTCTAAAGGAGTTCTCCAAGGTGCTTCACTGTCCAGTGGAGGCTGGTGGCTCTCATGTCAGTGGGGTGGTGCAGAAGCACCTTGAGTAGCTCTTTTAGAGTTCTGACTGGTTCTGACTGAAACCCAGAGCAGATTCACTGCCCCACTGGCATCAGATCCACTGGGCCTCCACTGATTTAAGAGTGTTGAAGGCAGTATGATAGCATGCCATTATTGCCCATGGTCCTCCTTGGTAATGGTATTGGCTGTTATTATCGCTCACCAAGCTCCCCAGACAGGAATGTTTTACAACAGCTCTGTCTTCAGGGAACCCTTCCTACATGGGTTTATCCAGTGAGGAGCCCCTGCTGGATCTCTACTATGGTGCCCCTGTGTCCTGGCTGCAAGTTTGGGGGCATTTCTTAGATGCACACAGTTAGCATACACAGATAGGGATGGGGGAGAAAATGATTCCATTTGCATTTTAATGCAAACTTAACTAATTTCACATGTTTGAACCATGATGCAAACAGGAACTCAGTTATCCTTCAGAATTCACACTTCTCTGAATTTTTCAATGGAGTTCTCCAGTCAAAACATGTGCACAAAAACACATATACTGGAGGCCAGGTGGTGGTGGGGGGATTGTGTTCAAGAATGCATTTTATATGAAGGGAATTGCTTGCAAAAATGTGTATATTAGCTAGAAATGCATGTATTAGGAGAAATGTGCACAAAAGTGCTTATGAATTTTCATGCAAATTTCTTTTAAAATTTGAAATTTGAGATGAACTGAATTTAAAATTGGGAAAAGGAGCAATGCAGAAAAAAACTGACATTCACAGATCCATCCATCCCCATACACAGAGCATTGGAAAGGCCAATTGAGCTTCGCTGTTGCTTTGCATGAACAGAGTGCACTTTCTAGACAACATACCCTAAAGCAGGCAGTGGAGGTCAAGCTGTCTTTCAGGGAAGCGTGTCCTCAATGAGTGATTTTTATCATTGAGGAGCAGCTCTTTATGAGCTCCTATTTTATCAAAACAGTTTTCACAGGCATACATAGTTTCAGATTTTAATGGAGAATCCTTTTGTTTAGCACAATTAATATAGCTCTATATGTAGCTCATTGAATCTATTTGAGTAGCATATACTCATAGATATTTAAATGCCTAATGGAATGTATGCCACAGAGCAAAAATTCTGGGAGAATGTCATTTTTTAGATTTAAGAACATGGGAACCTGCCTTCTACCAGGCCAGACTTGTCTGTCTAGCCCTGTATTGTCTGCTCTGGCTGACAGTGGCCATCCAGGGTCTCAGGCACATCAATGCTATCTCCTTTTCTCTAGGCATTCCTTCTCCATGGAAGGCATAGGTTCTATCATCGAGCAATGCTGACTCCCTTGAAACATTCAAGAAGAAGAGGTATTCATTGATTTACAATATTTCACTCCTTCCAAGCATCCTATGAGGTAGGCCAGTAGCAGTTAGGGTGGTCATTTACACATGACCAAAAAAAGAGGAAATGCCGCTGTCCCCCAAAGTGGGCATGAAAGGACACAGATTTACATAAAACGTGTATATGCTAATTTATATGCATAGGTGGAACTTTAGAAATACTTCCTCTGATTTTGTATAGAAATACAATACATTTCCCCACTGTGGAGAAGGCTGTGACCAAATGCTCAGTCTGCTCTCCTGTTGCTGTTACCTATTGATAGGCAAGTTCAAGGTCCCTGCTCTCCCTCCTTATTCTTTCTCTTTCAGCTGGGCATGGACTGGACAGCCATTCAAACAGAAGAGCCTTCCCCAGCCTCCAGATGTCAACTCCCATCAGCCCCAGCCACTATGGCCATGCTGGATGGGAATTATGGGTGTCGCAACAAAACACATCTGGAGGGCCCTAGAGTGAGGGTAGGAAGCTGTGTCCTCACTCTGATTGGCTTCATGGCAATATCTTGCACTCTTGCAAAAAGGTTTTTTGGGGGGATGATGGCACCTACCAGCTGGAGGGCCATTGCCTTCATTGATAAGGTTTCCCCCATTCACGCCCCCCCCATTGTTGAAATGCTTCCTCAAACTTTGCAGCAGAGCCAGCATCAAGGGTAGGCACATTTGGGCACCTGCCAAAAGCCCAAACTCAAGCAGGGGCCCACTGACAAGAGCCCCTTGGGCTCGCTCCTCCTCTTCACCAATGCAACTTACTTATCCCCCTGCCTTTTGCTCTGCCCCAGACAATGGTGGTGGTGAGACGGAGGAGCAGAAGATGTAGTTCTGCACTAAGCAAACGGTAGGGCTGGCTCCCTCCACAGCCAGGTACATTTGCCCCAAGTGCCACACGTGGTCTTCTGGAACCCTCCAGTAATCTCTGCCCTGCCTTCTGCCCCACCAGCCCCAATGACCTGTGGTGGTGAGAAGGAGGAGCAGGAGATGCCACAGCCTGCTTGCTCCCTGGCTCTCTGCCTGTCAAGCAAGCAAGAGCCAAGAGCTAGCAATGATGAGAAAGAGGAGAAATAGCAGCAAATGGGTTAGGGTTGGGTTTTGGGTTTTTTTTTTTTAAGAGCAATGTTGTTTTGTTCAGTTGATTATGTTGTCAGTGTTGTTATTTGTATTGTACGCCCCCTAGAGTGGTCAGGTAGCTGGCCAGATGGGCGGCTAATAAATGATCAAATAAATAAATAAAAAAGTGGCAATGGCGGTGAGAAGGGAGACTCATTGTGGGAGGGAGGTATTGAGGGTGCCTTGCCCAAGGGCCCTCAGCAACCTGGAACCAGCAAGGCTTGGTATGTTTTCGCAGGCATGCAAAAACTTTTTTGTTCCAGCAGGCCTTTGGGGATAACTAGTCTGGACCTGGGAAAATGCGACGTATGGATACCATTTTTGTTGTTCTGGTTGTCTTTTAATGTTTTAATATCTTTACAATTTTAATATTGATGATTTAATCATATTTTTAACTTTTATACAGTTGTATTTATATTTCTATTTATAGGTTTTAATTGTAGCAGTTTTAACGTTGTAAGGCCGCCTTGAGTCCCAGTATTGGGAAAAAGGCGGGATATAAATATAATAATAATAATAATAATAATAATAATAATAATAATAATAATAATGGCTGCTGAAATTGGAGAGGGGCATTCCGGCTCAGCCTGTGTTCTCCGCCCAGGCTGATGAGAGGTAACAATATTGTACGAATTGGACACCGATCAAAATTTCCCTGAATGGAAACACCGGCCTTCTGCCCAGCCCTGGTTCTTTGTGGAAAACCTGCTTAAACAAGAAGGCCTTGTACAGAAGATGCTCTGGCTCTGAGTTTGGGAATGTGACGCTAAAGGATATTCCTGAAGCGCTACGGAAGAGCGTAAATTGGTAGCACTTCAATCACGGCTTGACATGGCCACAGTGAGGCATTCTGAAGCCCCAGGAGAGATTCAGATATGTGCACAATTCTGCCATTAAGATCAGTTGGGCTTAGGAGTGCTTAGAGATGCTTAACTTTGGCCTTCAGTATGGCCCTGATTCAACAGAACATGCATGGGCAGCTGAGTGCACATATAACCCTTCTTTTAAAAGCTGGAATTTTGCTAGGCAGATGTTTGCTAGGAAGGAAGCATGTGTGGTGTGTGGAGGGTGTGTGTGTGTGTGTGTGGTCTGGGGACTGGGTCCCTCCCCTCATTTCCCAGGGAATTATTATTATTATTATTAGGCCATATGTTCACAGTTCTGGCTGTTGAATTATTTGTGCACATGATTCTCTCTACAGCTTAGGATAGGTGTATGAAAGCACCTAAGGGGGCAAGCCTATGGTCCTTGGGTGAGCGTCCCAGGGACCATAGGATTGTACAGACAGCACTCTGACCTTGGAAAGGGGAGTCGGAGATCCATCTCCCCCTCACTCCCCTGGACCCTCACAGCCAACACAGAAAGAACCATCACAGCTGCCCTCCAAGGTTGGAAGTGACCTCAGAGGAGGAGGAAAGGAGGTGTTCCAGTGGGCACGGGATCACCTACACCACTCCTCCTGCAATACGTTAGATGATTGGATACCTCTGAGTTCAGGGGCTTCTGATCACTGACAGTGCAATTAAAATTGTGCTCTAAATGGACTGGTGTATTTATTTTATTCATTCATTCATTCATTCATTCATTTCATTTCTATACCACCCAATAGCCGAAGCTCTCTGGGCGGTTCACAAAAATTAAAATAAAAAAGCTCAGGATAAAACAACATAAAATATAAAAGCATTAAAACTGCAACATAACAATTCAACCAGAATAAAACCTAGCAGCAATGCAGAGATTTAAAATACAGATTTAAAACAGCCAAGCTAAAGAAACGGAAATGCTAAAATGTATGGGGGAATAAAAAGGTCTTCACCTGGTGCCAGAAGGAGAACAACATAGGTGCCAGGCGAACCTCTCTAGGGAGCTCGTTCCACAGCTGGGGCGCCACAGCAGAAAAGGCCCTCTTCCTGGCAGTCACCCACCTCACTTCCTTTGGCAGGGGCTCTCGGAGAAGGACCGCTGAGGATGATCTTAGGGTCCAGGCAGACACATATGTGAGGAGTCATATGTGGGTCTGCCTGCCTGCCTGCCTGTCTCCTAAATAGTAGTGCATTCAGGTAAGCTACTGGACCCTTACCAGGATGCAGGCAATCTCAGAAATTATCAGCATACATCTGACTGATAAAACAGAGACAAATGTACAATTATTTTGTTACATGTTTTGGTTTCCATCCTTGTCAGTATTAGTGTACAGTTAAATTTCAGAAAAGGCATAGGGAGTTCAGGGGGTAGGTTTTAGAATCATTTTCTGTTTCAAAAATCACAATTCATCCATCACAAACAAACAAACACCTCAGGCAACCTGCCATGAGACAATTCAATTTCCCAATTTTTTCCCAAATCCATCTCATTCCAAGAAACCAGAAACAAGAGAGGATGCCTGAATTATGTTACTTCGTATCTGCTTTATTACTGTTGACTGCTTTTATGCTGCTCTTTTAAAGTGCATTGTTGTTGTTGTTGTTTGTTTTAAATTTGTTTTTACTGGAATTTTAATGTATTCTAAGTTGCCCTGGGAACTTGTTGAATGAGTTGGTAGAATTCCCTATAATAAATAAACAAACACTCTTAACAACACATAACCTTAATTTGGAGGATAATACAACCATGTTTTGTTGTTGTTCAGTCGTTACTAATGCTTTTATTTTTATTTATCCTCTCTTGCACTCTTTGCATCCTTTATGTAGCAAATGTCACTTTTCTGTGAATTATTTCCATGCTTCACATTCTTAGAAACTTTACCTTCACTTCCCTCTGCATAGTTTAACTCAACAATTTTGTTTGTGTCATTCACAGATAGAGAGGGATGGAGTTAGTCTGATAGAAATGAACAGAATTGTTTACTCTGTGTACACACACACAGAACATACACACACATACACACACTAGTGCAATTGTATTGTTTATTCTCTGTGTGTACACACACACACACACACACATGTGCAATTGAATACATATCTAGTCTGAAGTAAGACCGATTGAGTGGGACTTACTCCCAAGTAAATTCAGATAGGATTGCAAGCCTAGTGAGCGAGTGTCCATGTGTGTGTGTGTGTGTGTGTGTGAGAGAGAGAGAGAGAGAGAGAGACTCGCACACACACATACATACGTGTATCATGTGCATATATACACCCACAAAAACATATTTGCATATATGTGCTGTATGTATGTGTATGTTTCTGTATATGTCTGTTTCGTTCCATTTACAACGAATTTCTCTGCACAAATTGTAGAAGAGAGAAGGTGTTAACTCAGCAGTCCTCTCAGTGAAAACTCTTTGAAAAAAAGAAAAAAAAACTACAAACACCTGATTTTTTATATATATATATATATATTATATATATATATATATATATATATATAGTTAATAAAATTGCATTTCCTAAAAAAAACGCACTGAGAGAAAGGGAAAGATGGAATGTAAATGCAGCACTAATTGAATTATACTTTGGCACTGTGAGGCACTAATGTAAATATTCTTGCGAGTAGGCCTAAGACACTTGAAGTAATTACTTAAAGGCTCCCTTTCAAAGAATCCCCCCCTTTTTATTAAATGCCTTTTAACATTAGCACTTTCTTCTTGACAAATTAAATGAAATTTCATTACTCGCCTTAACTTAATGGCATACGGCTGCTTTCCTGTTCCTCATGTGTGTGTGTGTGTATGTGAGCGTTAACTCTCTGTGGGCAGAAGACAAGCATTTGTGCTCTCCAGTGTCCTCAGATGTCACCAATCCTGCCAGCATTAGGAGGATCAGGCCAAACCTTTCTCTCTCCTGACCAGAACGATAACATGGGCCAGATAAGCCCTCCTTATCCTGTCTGAGATGTGCAGACATCCTACTTGGCACTTCATGTTCAACGCGGGCCATATTTTCGACGGATATGCCACAGACACGGGTGTGAAGAGAAGGCCTGAAACACATAATCCATGAGGAAGAAGAACAAGGCATTACGAAGGGGGTTGAAGGGGTTTAAGATGTTGCTTAAGATCTCCATATAACTATAGTCACTGGACATGCTCCGGAACCTTTGTGACCTCATTGATTGGGATGCATACATTGTTCTAGAGCTGTCCTCTTGAAATTCTCCACCTTACTTGTGGGCAGAGAAATTTGGGGGACACTTTCACCAAATTTCTCCAGGGCGAGGAGAAACTCTCAAAAGTTTCTCCCAGTTAGGGCTCCCCATGGGCAGGGCTTGTAGCACGGCTTCTTTCTTTTTTCCTAAGGGTTTTGCGGGGTTTCATTCAGCAACAACATCAACTGTCTTGGTAGTAGGGATGGACGAACGTCACTTACCTGGTCCCGCAGCTTGCTTCGCAGTGGGGGGGAGGCGCTCCGTTCCTCCCCGCCGAAATTCTGGCTGGGGAGGAGGCACCCCGTCCCTCCGGCCGAAATTCTGGCCGGGGGGGAGGCGCCCCATCCCTCTGACTGAAATTCTGGCCGGGGGGGAGGCGCCCCGTCCCTCCGCCCACGAATCCTCCTGGCCGGCTGGGACGCAAATGGCGGCTGTAGCTGCCATTTGCATCCCTGCAGTCAGCCGCGTGATAGGCTACGTAAATCCTTAAGTAGCCTATCATGGCTGACTTTGGGGGGGGGAAAAAAGCGCATACGCAAATGGCGGCGCCCATGGGCGCCGCCATTTGCATTCCTTATTTGGGCACGTGTAATCTACGTAAAGATTTATGTAGACTATGGCGAAAATAAGGGCAACGCTATTTGCCGCCCCTTCTGCCGCTGCTACCGCCGCCGCATCCACCGCATCCGCCCCAGGTAAGTTCTGTCCCAGGGGGTTCCACGGGGTGGGCAGGGGGGCAGGAGGCCATTCTGCCATGGATTCCCGGGGGCTGAATGCCAGTGCATTTGGACTCACTGGAATCCATGGTGGAAATCTCTGCCATCCCTAGCTGATCTGGAAAAGCCCAATGGGAGGAATTACCTCATGGTGCCTTGAACTGGGCTTTAATGACGTGTAGGAAGCTGAGGAGGATACAGGAGGCCAGAGAGATGATTGTACCATGAAAAACAGGACATTTGTGCTCACTCCTTGGCCACCTCCTAAGCAAGGCAAGCCCAAGAAACCCAACCAAGACCATGAGAACTTCTCAGAGGTTTCTTCACCAGTGAATTTCTTTTTGAAAGCAATTTCTCTACTATCAAACTGAATGAGAATGGTCAAAGAAAATGTGGGAGACATTTTTGGCACAGCACTACATTCTTCTGCTAAACTTACTGTATTGGTTTGCTGACACCATGACATCGTCTGGATTGCCTCAGCTCTACAGGATGGCTTGCATCTCTCATACTTGCTTAGCTAAAAATTGTATAAACTTTCCTGCAGGAAAAGCGGAAGCTGGGCGCCAAAACAGACATTACTTTAAATCTGTATCTAGAAGTATATATCTGGGTTCTGCTTATGACCCGGACCACCTGAGCAACTCCTTAAGGATCTCTTGCCTCCTTAAGAGTCCCAACTTCCTTCTTTTCAATTCCCCCTTTCCAATAATGTGTGGTTTATACTGTAGACATGGGGTGACTGACACTCTAGACACAGGGTTCAATCACGACAGTTTAATAATAGATTTAAAGCAAGGAAAGTACAGCTAAAGGTATTTACACAATAGAGATGAGTGATACAAAAGAGATTAAAAGAAAATACAAGTTGCAAAATGCACCTTCCTTTTCTAGGCTGCTGCTTCTTGCTCACTCTTCAGGCTCTGCTGTTACTTCTAGGGATGTACAAATTACTTACCTGCCATTCCGGTGAGGGGGTCCACAGAGGGGGGGAGGTGATCTGTCCCTCCCTCCAGAATCCTTGCCGGCTGGCTCCACTCTGCGGCAATTCTGCAGAGCTGCCGGCCGGCTCCGTTGCCCCAGCGATATGGCCGCCATTGCCGTACCGCTGGCTGAGGCTGAGTGACTCCAGATGCAAATGGCATCTGCTACTCCATTTGCGGCTGTAAAGGACTTAGATTAAGCTAAATGCAGCTGTAAATGGCTAGCCTATCACATGAAAAACCCCAGATGCAAATGGTGTCCGCTATGCCATTTGCGGCCGTAAAGGTCTTAGATTAAGCTAAATGCAGCCATTTATGGCTGCATTTAGCTTAATCTAAGACCTTTACGGCCGTAAATGGCATAGCGGACACCATTTGCATCCAGAGTCACTCAATGTCAGGGTGGAAACTGAGCCCATAGAGCCCCAGAGCAGTTCTGATTCTGAGGAGGAACAGCAATCCGTGGGAGAGGAGCTCGCTCATCTCTCACAAGCACAGCAGCTTGCAGAGATTCCTCCTGCCAGCATTCCTGAGAGAGATAGTGACCCTGGCAGTGAAAGAGCATTGGAAGGGGGCTTGCTGGACGCTTGGCTCAGATGCAGGGAGCGGCGACAGATGGAGGGCACCAAAAGGAGGTGCTCAGCTCGTTTGGCGCTAAAACAATGTTCGCATCCTGAGGACTCAAGGGTATGAGGGAGGATCTCTCCATAGCCCATAAGTTCATAGTCTTCCTGCGGTTCTCTTTTAAAGGGGGACCAACTGCCTTACCTGGAGCTTAGGCTACTCTGCTATCTATCCCCAGTGCAGTTCCTTGCTTAGTCGCTAGTGATTAGTATCTGAAAGAGTCATAAAGGAATAAAACCTTGTAAAGAATCCTCGTCGTCTGTGTCCTGAGTTGGCTATTGGAGGGGACTGTAAGAGGCAGCTAAGGCACTCCTGACACTCAGCCTCAGCCAGCTGTATGGCAATGGTGGCCATATCGCTGGTGCTACGGAGCCGGCCAGTGAGGAGGATCCAGCTCTGTGTGGGTCCGGATGGTGGTGGAGGTAGGTGGGGCAATTCCAAAAGAATCCAACCTCATTGGAGTCTGTGGCGGAATTCCCTGACATCCCTAGTTACTTCAGACTCTGGCTGTCTCTCTCTTGCTCTGGCTGCAGCCTGGACTTTCTGACTTTTACTGGCTCTCTCCCTCCCTTTTTTACCCTCCTCCCCCAAAACCAAAAGGACAGCTTCAAATCTGAAGAAATGAAACTTAAGTGGAGAATTGAATTTTTTTTATTTTTTTTAGGGGTGGACAAAAGTCACTTACCTGTCGTCGAAGCTTGTTCGCTGTGGGGGGGAGGCGCTTCGCTGCTCCCCCCGTGAAGTTCAGGCTGGGGGGGGAGGCTTCCCGCCTCGCCCCGGCCGAAATTCAGGCCGGGGGGGAGGCTTCCTGCCTCGCCCGGCCGAAATTCAGGCCGGGGAGGAGGCTTCCCGCCTCGCCCGGCCGCGAACTCCATTGTTTTTTTTTTAAAAAAAGAACACCCCCGTGATAGGCTACGTGACGATTAACGTAGCCTATCACGGCTAGATCTGCAAAGTCAGCCATGATAGGCTACGTTAATCGTCACGTAGCCTATCACGGGTGACTTTAAAAAAAACAACAACCCCCGTACACTAATGGCGGCCCCCATAGGGAGCCGCCATTCGCATTCCTTATTTGGTTGCTGTAGTCTACGTAAAGATTTATGTAGACTACGGCAAAAATAAGGGCAACGCAAATAGTGTTGCCCTTATTTTTGCCGTAGTCTACGTAAAACCTTACGTAGACTACAGCGACCAAATAAGGAACGGGAATGGCGGCTCCCTATGGGGGCCGCCATTATCCGTACGCGCTTTTTTTTTTTTTAAGTCACCCGTGATAGGCTACGTGACGATTTACGTAGCCTATCACGGCTGACTTTGCAAATCTAGCCGTGATAGGCTACGTTAATCGTCACATAGCCTATCATGGGGGCGTTTGTTTGTTTTTTTCTTTTATTGGAATGGCGGCAGCAGCAGCCGGTCGAAAGACCGGCTGCCTCTCCCGCCCCACACGAACACCCGCCAAACCGCCGGCCGGACCCACCGCCAGGAGGGACATTCGGCAAAGGTAAGTCCCGTCCCAGGGGGGTGCGGGGAGTGGGGGGGTGCGGAGAATTTCTCCCCGAAACTTGTTCGGGGGGCCGAACACATTGGCGCTCGGCCCCCCGAAGTTTCGGGGAGAAATTCTCCGCCATCCCTAATTTTTTTTACTAACTTTTTTTCATTTATTTGTCTTGTAACACACACTTCCACACCAGTGGGACTCTGCTTTTAACCTCTACTGAGTAGAGGAGCAGGCACAGGCTAGTCTAGAACAATCACAAAGCTAGACACACAAAGGGAAAAGAGGCTATGGAAGGACAAGACTCTCCAGTGGTGGTGACCTGCAAGGTGTGTGCAATGTTTGTTTTCTTGCCTGAGAACAACATGGCCTACACCTGCAACAAGTGCAAGTTGATCACGCTGCTGGAGGAAAAAATAAGTGGACTGGAGAGGCGACTGTCGACCCTCCGGGGAATAAGAGAACACGAAGAGTTCTTGGACAGAATGGGGGAACTACAGCAGCAAAGGGCAGACCAGAAGCTTAAAGAGCAACAGCAAGATGAGGCAGTGGGAAATGCTGAGGTGAAGAAAAATGGAATAGAGGATACTCCTTGGAAAACGGTGACAGTTAGGAGAAGAAGAACTAGATGCCACTCTGCACCAGTGGAAGCAGTGGAGCTGTGGAACCGATTCCAGGTACTTGCAGATGAGACTGGAGGACAGCCTGCAGACGAAGAATCAGAGGGGAACCTGCATGAGAGTGAGCAAGAGGCTAAAGGTCAGTCAAACAGAGGCGATGAAACCCAGGCCTACAAGAAGAAGAGAAGAGTGGTAGTAGTGGGAGACTCCTTGCTGCGTGGGATCAAGACCCAAGTATGTCACGAAGACCCATGGACTCGCCAGGTATGTTGTCTCCCGGGAGGACAGATTAGAGACGTGACTGAAAGGTTGCCTGCACTCATAAAGCCCACTGACAGATATCCCTTTCTTCTCATCCATGTGGGAACAAATGATACCACCAAGCGGCGCTATGAAGAGATCACGTCAGACTTTGAAGCTTTGGGAAGGAAACTCAAGAACTTTGGGGCCCAGATAGTTTTCTCATCCATCCTTCCAGTAGTTAGAAGAGGGATAGAAAGGGAACGAAAAATACTCCAGGTGAATGACTGGCTACGAAGGTGGTGCCGACGAGAGAGATTTGGATTCTGGGACCACGGGCTATACTTCCTGGAAGATGGGCTGTTGGCTAGGGATGGGTTGCACCTCACAAAGGCTGGGAAGAATGTGTTTGGCCACAGCATGAAGAACTTCACCAGGAGGGCTTTAAACTGAATCCTACGGGGAAGGGAGATGTAATGTTGGGGGTAACAATGGACGTAGGCGCATGCACTGCAACGGAGAGAACAGCTCTGATAGCGCCCAATAATAGTCTTCAGACACATGTAGGAAGAAAGCCAGACTATGAAGCACATGGTCTTCAATGTCTATATACTAATGCCCAGAGTATGGGAAACAAACAGAACGAACTTGAACTCTTAATACAAGAGGGAAATTATGACCTGATAGGTATAACTGAGACTTGGTGGGATGACTCTCATGACTGGAATTCAGCAATTGAAGGATATAACTTGTTCAAAAAGAACAGGAGGAACAGAAAGGGAGGTGGGGTTGCACTGTATGTGAAAAATACATATCTCTGCACAGAAATACAGGAGAAGGAGCTTGGTAGCCCCATCGAGAGCATCTGGGTTGAAATAAATGGAGCAAAGAATAAAAGGAACCTGGTGGTCGGAGTCTACTACCGGCCACCCAATCAAGGAGAAGGCAAGGATGAAACTTTTGAAAAGCAAATAGCCAATGTTTTAAGGAAGCATGATGTAGTAGTAACGGGGGACTTCAATTTCCCCGATATTTGTTGGGAGACAAATTCTGCAAAACATGGCCCCTCCAGGAAATTCCTGACTTGTGTGGTGGATAACTTCCTCCTACAGAAAGTAGAGGAAGGAACTAGAGGATCGGCTATCCTTGACTTGATCCTAACCAACAGAGATGACTTAGTGGATAAAGTAGCAGTTACAGGAACTCTGGGGGAAAGTGACCATGTTGTACTTGAGTTCTTGGTTCTAAGGGAAGCAAAAGCCGAGTGTAGTCAAACGCGTACCCTGGATTTTAGGAAAGCTGATTTTCATAATCTCAGAACAATGATCAGTAAGGTCCCATGGCAAGCGATGCTAGCAAGAAAAGGAGTCCAAGATGGGTGGGAGCTTTTAAAGAAGGAAATTCTCAAGGCACAATCACAAGCAATTCCAACAAGAAGAAAAGGTGGAAGACAACAGAAGAAGCCAATGTGGCTTCACAAAAAGCTTAGGGATGACCTGAAAACAAAAAAGGACACATATAGGAAGTGGAAAGAAGGCCAAGTAACAAAGGAAGAGTACAGGCAGATAGCACAGAATTGCAGGGATGGCGTCAGGAAGGCTAAAGCTGAGAATGAGCTGAGGTTAGCAAGGGATGTTAAAAACAACAAAAAGGCTTTCTTCAGCTACGTGCATAGTAAAAGGCAGAGGAAAGAAATGGTTGTTCAGCTATTAAATAAGGATGGAAAAATGATAACAGATGACAAAGAAAAGGCAGAGGTGCTCAATTCCTACTTTGGCTCAGTCTTCTCCCAAAAGAGGGTCTATGACCCCCCTGGCAAAGGCGAAGTACAGGCTGAAGGGGCAGGATTGCAGCTTGAGATCGACAGGCATATGGTCAAGGAACACCTCATTACTTTGAATGAGTTCAAATCTCCAGGGCCAGATGAACTGCATCCTAGAGTCATAAAGGAACTGGCAGAAGAACTCTCAGAACCGCTGTCTATTCTCTTTGAGAAATCATGGAGGACGGGGGAAGTGCCAGATGACTGGAGGAGGGCTAACGTTGTCCCTATCTTCAAAAAGGGTAAAAAGGAGGAACCTGGGAACTACAGACCAGTCAGTCTGACATCAATCCCTGGGAAAATTCTGGAGCAGATCATAAAGCAATCCATCTGGAAGCACCTTGACAACAATGCCGTGATTACTCGAAGCCAACATGGATTTGTCAAAAACAAGTCCTGCCAGACAAATCTGATCTCATTTTTTGATCAAGTAACCTCCCTTGTAGACCGTGGGAATGCTGTAGACATCATATACCTCGACTTCAGCAAAGCTTTCGACAAAGTGCCCCATGATATCCTGATGAGCCAACTAGCTCAAAGTGGGCTAGATGAAACAACGATCCGGTGGATCCACAGTTGGCTACAGAATCGGACTCAAAGAGTGCTTATCAATGGAACCTTCTCAAGCTGGGGAGAGGTAACGAGTGGGGTACCGCAGGGCTCAGTCCTGGGCCCAGTGCTCTTCAACATTTTTATTAATGACTTGGAGGAGGAGGTGCAGGGAATGCTGATCAAATTTGCGGATGACACAAAATTGGGCGGGATAGCTAATACTTTGGAAGACAGAAACAAAATTCAAAGTGATCTGGATAGACTGGAGCGCTGGGCAGAAAACAACAGAATGGCATTTAATAGGGACAAATGCCATGTTCTGCACCTAGGAAAAAGAAACCAAATGCACAGTTACAAGATGGGGGATACGTGGCTCAACCACACTACGAGCGAGAAGGATCTTGGAATTGTTGTCGATCACAAGCTGAATATGAGCCAACAATGTGATGTGGCTGCAAAAAAGGCAAATGCTATTTTGGGCTGCATTCATAGAAGCATCGCTTCCAAATCCCGGGAAGTACTAGTTCCCCTCTACTCAGCACTGGTTAGGCCTCATCTGGAGTACTGTGTCCAGTTCTGGGCACCACACTTTAAGAAGGATGCAGAGAAACTGGAGAGGGTTCAAAGGAGGGCAACAAAGATGATCAGGGGACTGAAAACAAAGCCCTATGAAGAGAGACTGAAAGAACTGGGCATGTTTAGCCTTGAGAAGAGAAGACTGAGGGGAGATATGATAGCACTCTTCAAGTACTTGAAAGGTTGTCACAGAGAAGAAGGCCAGGATCTCTTCTTGATCATCCCAGAGTGCAGGACACGGAATAATGGGCTCAAGTTACAGGAAGCCAGATTCTGGCTGAACATCAGGAAAAACTTCCTTAGTGTCAGAGCAATATGACAATGGAACCAATTACCTGGGGAGGTGGTGGGCTCTCCCACACTGGAGGCCTTCAAGACGAGGCTGGACAGCCATTTGTCTAGGGATGGCGGGGAATTTCTCCCCGAAACTTCGGGGGGCCGAGCGCCAACGTGTTCGGCCCCCCGAACAAGTTTCGGGGAGAAATCCTCCGCACCCCCCCCCGCCCCCACACCCCCACTGGGACGGGACTTACCTTCGCCGAACGTCCCTCCCAGCGGCGGGTCCGGCCGGCGGTTCGGCGGGTGTTCGAGCGGGGCGGGAGCGGCAGCCGGTCTTTCGACCGGCTGCCGCCGCCGCCATTGCAATGAAAGAAAAAAAAAACCACCCCCTGATAGGCTACGTGACGATTCACCTAGCTTATCACGGCTAGATTTGCAAAGTCAGCCGTGATAGGCTACGTGAATCGTCACGTAGCCTATCACAGGTGACTTAAAAAAAAAAAAAAAGGCGCATACAGATAATGGCGGCCCCCATAGGGAGCCGCCATTCCCATTCCTTATTTGGTTGCTGTAGTCTACGTAAATCTTTACGTAGACTACGGCGAAAATAAGGGCAACGCTCTTTGCGTTGCCCTTATTTTCGCCGTAGTCTACGTAAACATTTACGTAGGCTACAGCGACTAAATTAGGAACGCGAATGGCGGCTCCCTATGGGTGCCACCATTAGCGTACGCAATTTTTTTTTTTAAAGTCACCCGTGATAGGCTACGTGACGATTGACGTAGCCTATCACGGCTGACTTTGCAGATCTAACCGTGATAGGCCACGTGAATCGTCATGAAGCCTATCAGGGGGCGTTTTTTGTTTTTTTTTTTAACTTTCGCGTTCGCGGCTGGGCGAGGCGAGGCGCCTCCTCCCCGGCCTGAATTTCAGCTGGGCGAGGCGGGAAGCCTCCCCCCCAGCCTGAATTTCGGCCAGGGTGAGGCGGGAAGCCTCCCCCCCCAGCCTAAACTTCACGGGGGGACCAGCGAAGCGCCTCCCCCCCACCGCAAACGTCCTTCGAGGACAGGTAAGTGACTTTCGTCCACCCCTACATTTGTCAGGGATGCTCTGACTTGGATTCCTGCATTAAGCAGGGGGTTGGACTCAATGGCCTTGTAGGCCCCTTCCTACCCTACTATTCTATGATTCTATGATTCTATGAAACTGACAGTTAATTGGAGAAATGGAACGACTCCTCTCAGGGTTACCCCATCCCAACAGAAAACTCCAGGCCTCTAAGCCTGACCATTCCCCCCTCCCATTGCCTCTATAAGGATTCAAACCTTCACAGGCAGCTATGTCTTTCACCCAAAACCAGATGTTAAACCCCTCCCCCCCGCTTGCATCCCAATCCATATATTGGGGCCCTGTGCCTATTGCAGAGTAGAAATGAAGGGTGGGGAAGAGAGAGAACATAATCACAGCTAGATACAGATTTAAAGTAATGTCTGCTTTAGGCCTCACTGAGTGAGCAGCCATGAACCATCACACAGAATTAGCTCCAAGATTTTTAGACTTTTAAAGCAACCTAGATAGGGATGTACGAAAGTCACTTACCTTTTCGAAGGGTGACATTCGCAGTGGTGGGGAGGCGCTCCATCCCCCCCCCCCCGGAATTCTGGCCAGGGGGTTCCGCAGGGATTCTGCAAAGCCGCTGGCCAGCTCTGCCAGCGGCCAGACATCCGGCCACTGGCTAGCAGGGACGCAAATGGCGGTGGCCGTAACTGCTGCCATTTGCATCCCTGCAGTCAGCCGTGATATACGTAAATATTTATGTAGCCTATCACGGCTGATTTAAAAGAAAAAAAAACGCGCATACACAAATGGCGGCGCCCACGGGTGCCGCCATTTGCGTTCCTTATTTTGGCACATCTTAGTCTATGTAAACATTTACATAGACTAAGATGGCGAAAATAAGGGCAACGCAAATAGCATTCCCTTATTTTCGCCGTAGTCTACGTAAAGGTTTACGTAGACTAGACATGCCAAAATAAGGAACACAAATGGTGGTGCCCATCGGCCGCCGCCATTTGCGTACGTGCTTTTTTTAATTTTCTTTCCAAAGTCACCTGTGATAGGCTATGTGACGATTAACGTAGCCGATCACGGCTGACTTTGGAAATCTAGCCGTGATAGGCTACATTAATCGTTACGTAGCCTATCATGTTTTTTGTTTTTTTTTTACATTTTCTTTCGCGGTCGGGGAGACGGGGCACTTTTCCCCGGCCTGAATTTTGGCTGGGCGAGGCGGGACGCCTCCCCCCCTCGCCTGAACTTCGGGGGGAGAAGCGAAGTGCCTCCCCACCACCACGAATCACCCCTGCGAAAAGGTAAGTGACTTTCGTACATCCCTAGTAGCCTATCACATTGTTTTTTTTTAAACTGGAAATGGAGGCGGCGGCAGCTGGTCGGAAGACTGGCCGCCACCGCTGCCACACCACCGCCGCATCTGTTGCCAGAGCCACCGCTGCCAGGAAGATCCACCCAAGGAAAGTCCCGTCCTGGGGGGGGCGGGGGGGCAGACCATTCCACCACCGATTTTGGGGGGCTGAATGCACTGGCATTCGGCCTCCCTGAGATCCGTAGCAGAATTCTCTGACATCCCTAAGCCTAGACTGACCCCAGGATGGTCTGCCTTTTCCCTGATCAAAGCCTTGCACTGAACTGCCTGGAAAAGGTTCAAGACCCATGGCCACCTGAGAATCAGAGGAGGCCAAAGTGTCAAGTTAGGTTGTAGTGAACCATCATTGTTCAGTAATTATATCCCCTGTTGTGGTTAGGGCCTCGTGGACAATTGAGTTGTATTGTATCATATTCTTTGTGGGGAAATGCATTGTAGCATGGCTTTGTGGGTCAATGGATTAGACTTGTAATCACGAAAATCGAGTGGTACCTATTTCCCTTTCATGGTTAGGATTTCTATTCCTGAGTACATATGTTCAACCCTGCCAAAACCTCACACTGCCTAACGTCAGGGCTTACAGTCCCAGCTTGAGCCCTGTGGCACCTACATGGGAAGCTCCTCTTGCAGAAGTTTTGTAAGTGAGCTGGGATGCGCTAACCTGGTTTAACATAACAACTAAGAAACTGAGCTATGCATCAGTTAAATGTCCCCAGTTAAAAAAATTGCCTTGGCTAGGAACCCACTAGATGGTAGTGTGGCTACTTATGCATTGCCAAAAAAGAGGACAAGGGAGGACACTAATTTACATAACATTTACATATGCTAATTATATTTATTTGTGCAAATTTAGAAATAATAATAGTGATTTATTTATTTAATAAATTTCTATACTGCCCAATAGCCAAAGCTCTCCATGCAAGTCCCAATAATTTAAACCATAAAATACAAGACAATAAAATACAATATAAATGTTTTGAACTACAGCATCAAAACCAAGAACCTAGCATCAGTGTGTAGATTTAAAATACAGTGCCAGATTTAAAACAGAAACGAAAAACTGAAGTGCCCGGGAAAATAAGGTCTTCCCCTGGTGCTGAAAAGAGCACAATGTGGGTGCCAGGTTCTCTCTCTGAGAAGCTCATTCCACAACCATGGTGCCACAGCAGAAAAGGCCCTCTTCTTGGTAGCCACCCACCTCACTTCCTTTGGCAGGGGCTCCTAGAGAAGGACTGCTGAAGGTTTAAAAGGAAATACAATATATCTATCTACAATACAATATAGCTATCTACAATCTATTATATTTACAATATATCTATTGTGCCTGCTCAGTCTGCTGTCCAGTTGCTACCATTGGTGGACCACCACTTCAAAGGGCTGGATGTGCCTGATCTCATCTGCTCTCAGAAGCTAAGCAGGGTCAGCCCTGGTTAGTACTTGGATGGGAGACCGCGTGGGAATCAGGCTTCCTGCACTGAGCAGGTCGTTGGATTAGGGATGGCAGAGAATTCCGCCACGGATCTCGGGAAGGCCGAATGCCAGTGCATTCGGCCCCCTGAAATCTGTGGCAGAATGGCCTGCCCCCCTGCCCCCCCCCCGCAGATCCCCCGGGACGAGACTTACCTGGGGCAGATCTTCCGGGCGGCAGCGGCTCCAGCAACGGCTTCGGCGGTGGCGGAGACGGCTGGTCTTCCGACTGACTGCCGCCGCCGCTATTTGCAGGTTTTTGGTGTTTTTTTTTACACCGACGTGATAGGCTACGTAAGTTTTTATGTAGCCTAAAACGTCTGGGTAAAAAAAAAAAAAGGCATACGCAAATGGCGGTGGCTACGGCCGCTGCCATTTGCGTTCCTTATTTTGGGCCATCTTAGTCTACATAAATAATTACGTAGACTAAGATGGTGAAAATAAGGGGAACGCAAATAGCGTCCACTACGCTATTTGCGTTCCCCTTATTTTCGCCGTCTTAGTCTACGTAAATATTTACGCAGATTAAGATGTCAAAAATAAGGAACGCAAATGGCGGCAGCCGTAGCCGCCGCCATTTGCGTACGAGGTTTTTTTTTTCCCCAGAGCCCTCCGCAGTCGGAAATCCAGCTGCGGACAGCTCTGGCCTGGCTGGGCCTGGCCGGCTGCTCCGCGGAGCTGCCGTGGAGCACATCCGGCCAAGGAGGATTCCGGGGGGGAGGAACGGAGCACCTCACCCCCCGTCCAGGATTCCAGGGGGAGGGACGGATTGCCTCCCCTCCACCATCAGCATAATCCGCGAACAGGTAAGTGATTCTCATACATCCCTACGTTGTATTCATTGGCCTTGTAGGCTCCTTCCAACCCTATGATTCTATGATGCCCCCCTCTTCTCTCCCTCCTTATAGTTCTTTGACTTTAAAATCAATTTGGGCCAGACAAGTCATCGAATACAGGACACCTTCAAACAGGGAACTGTCCTGTGACAGCTCTCCAAAACAGAGGATTGTCCTCTGTAAAATAGGACACCTGGCCATCCTACGTAGGTGGTCTTAGGCAAGCCATCCACCTCAGCACCACTTCCAATACCGGGATAATGATGCTAGAGCTGTTTCTGTTTGTTGATTTCTGCGCTGCCACTGCAAGTGACAACAGCAGCAACTGTGTTGGCAACCAGGCTCCCATTTTGCATTCTCTGCAATGCCCCATGCATAGCTATGTTCTGGGGCATATGTGGGGGGGAGGAAGAGGAGGAGGAGGAGGGAAGGCAAAACCCACCCAATAATGGGGAAGAAAATTTGTGGGAATTCTACAAAGTGTCCTTTTATTTCTAGGAGGTGAGTAAGAAAAGAAAAATCTCAGGAATCTTTTGAGAAAAATGTCTTTTGACACATTTTGGCTCAGATGTAGTTATCGTTTTTTAGGGAGTAGCACCTTCCCCGGGATCTTCCAATTGTGAAATTCCTGAAGGGTGATTGTGGTTACATCTAGGGATGTCAGAGAATTCCGCCATCGATTCCAGTGAGGCCGGATTCTTTAGAATCCACCCTCCCCCCCCCAGAATCCCCCCAGATGGAACGTACCTGGGGCAGATGCCGGCAGCTCCAGCAGCGGCTCCAGCAGTGGCTCCAGTGGCGGTGGCAGCAGATGCTCTGGCTGGTCTCCCAGCCAGCCGTGGCTGGGCTGCTGCGGCCGCCATTTGCATTCTTGTAGCCGTGATAGGCTACATAAGTATTTACGTAGCCTATCACGGCAAAGAGCAGGGGCGGAAATGGCATAGAAGCCTCTGTGGAGCCGCCACGGGGCGGAGCTAGCCAGGGAGGATTCCGAGGGGGGACGGAGCGCCTCCCCCCCACCGCGGATGCACCAGCGCAGAGCCAGGTAAGGAATTCGTACATCCCTAGTTACATCTTGCCTTTAATGCAGGTGCAAAGAGGTGATTGTACAATGAAAGACAGGACATGCCTGCCCTGCACTCTCCTCAGCCACCTCATGAGTAAAGTGAGCACGAGTCCCCTAAACCAAACCCATGCAAATTTCTCTGAAAATTCTTCTTTGAATTTCTTTTTGGAAGCTATTCTGTTTTCAATCAGATTGAATGAGAATGGTAGAAAATAACGTGTAAGAAATGTCCAGCACAGCACTAGATAATACTACAGATACCTACCATGAGGACGTGTTGTTGTAAGGCTTGCAACAAGACAAAAAATGTGAAGTGCTTTGAACTCTACGGGAAGTTATTTAATAAAAGAATATTAAATTCTCTAATATGTATTATTATTACTATCATTACTACTATTATTGTTATTACTATTATTATTACTATTATTATTATTATTGGCTCACTAGGGGCATTAAATATTTTCAATGTCATATAACCCCCTGCCCTGAGCCCAAGTGAGTGGTAGGCATGATGAGGGAAGATGATGACAGCTTGTTGCATGCTTGTTCAGTCCTTCATCTCCTTCTCGAAGATTCCCAACAAAGTCAAATCATGGCAGGGACGTACTTGAGACTTGGGGAGGAGAGGTCATGCAGATTTCACTCCAAGTCTTTCTGGAACGTACCACACACATAGCAGTGCAGGGGGGGAGCTTATGCCAAGTTCTTTCTTATCACGGAGGTCTTCTCCCAGCATGCAGGGCATCCTGCTCTAAAAACAAGGACCTTGGAAGAGAAATCGCATGAAACAATTTTTTTTGGCCAGGACCATGGGTCAGCCTCTAAAGAAAATATCTCCATTTTCTCCACTAGAGTTATAATGGGTTCTAAAAACAACGTTCTCCTCTTGTGAGGTCCAGGTAAAAGTTTACACGGAGTCTCTTGGCTGATTGCTCCTCGCAAACGAACAAACAAAAGGGAAAGGCTTGAATATATATATATATATATATATATATATATATATATATATGCTAAACATGTATAAACACAAACCAGGTGCTGCTTCCAAAAATTTTTTCCACAAGCTATCATCAGAGGTAGCTCACTGGGGAGTACTGAATAGTGGGGGTGGGGTGGCCAGCTGCCCTTTGAGGTCTTCTGGGACCTTCAATCTAATTGCAGCATCTTTAGTGGATGTGAATTTCAAGGTTACACCTGGGTGTTCAAGGGCAGGCCCAAGTGTAATCAGTACTTAGATCATGCATTAATCTTATTTGCCATCTATTAGGTTTGATTCCTGCTTTCCTCTCCTCCTCCCTAAAGCCAGGATTATTGTGATAGTTTAAGATAATGGATTCTAAGGGAGGAAAGGTCACGCCGGCATCGAGATTCAGAACCTTAAGATAATATGATTAATCTAAAAGCTGCTTTCCCAATGGGGAGGGACACAATTTCATATATTTAATTGAGAAGAGAGGAAGAGGGAAAGATGGAATTAGCAGAATGGGGGTAGTGGTGAGAAAAGAGGAAGTCTGACGTCTTGTCAACAAGTGTAATTAATTAATTAATTAATGTTACTGAGACATTCTTTCATTCATTTCCATACTGATAATGCAGATTGTGTGTGGGGTGGGGTGGGGGGGTGAGGCTGTGTTGTAGCCCGAACATCATGCATAATGTGAGGTGCCAAGGAGTGGCTGCAGCATCTTTTCACTCCACCTGACTTGTGGAATCCATCCTGTGTGTTTCATGGATTGTCTGTTGTGGTTCGTTCCACATTCTGCTCACAGACAGTTTCTTGGGGTAGGGTGGGGAATTCACAAAAATGTCATTGGAAGTTTCATCACAATGTATATTGACATAACATAAATTCAATGTTACATAACATTTAGTGTATTTTCCCCCATTCCATTCAACTTTCCCCAATGTATGATTCCCCCAGTCCATGATTCAGAATGGCATATGTCTCAATGTAAACTTGTATATTTTCCAATGAATACATTTGCATAAATGTTGGGAAAGTTTTTTAAAAAAAAAATGGTCCAAAAGTCCATGCAGCCTTAGAATGCCAGTCCTCAGTTTATTGGGCCGGTTCCATTCTTTGACATCTGAACTTATTTTAGTTCATTTTAGTCCATCTCAGATTTCTCCAGCATCCTGGGCCCCCGCCAAACTCAAAGAGCATCTCAGCTTCCTGTTTATCAAAGGTGTGGGAAGGAAGGGTGCAGAATGAGGCTGGTTTGTTGCGGAACTAAACCACCTCTTCAAATTGGCAACCCTTCCTTCATATGGGATGGGGTGGATCAGCCACCTGCAGAAATCCCCATTTGGTAGCTTCCTAACTGAGAAAGTTGGTAGGAGCTTGGTGGGGGACACCTGCGGCAACCCTTCCCCTTCCCGTATTCTTCCATCCACCTTCTTTGTAGCCCCATTCATTTTATACAGGCCAGGACTGTGTATTGGGGCCAATACCCCATGGTGCTGACATTTGCCCATCACACCCAGTTTCAGCTGTGCCCATGGGTAATTCAGTGGTGTGGCTAGCTAAGTTTAGACCTCAGACTTAATGAACCTTTGGCTGGAGGGGTGTGTGTGTAGGTGGTCACATGCATTAGTTCACTTGTGAAGCATACAATTAACATTCCTTTCCTCCACACAACTGCTATTCCATTCTTTACAACTGCTTCTACATTCCTCATGCGCTAGGATGACAGCACAACTGTTTGCCAGCCCTGATTTTTTTTTTAAGGCAAGACTCTGTGCATGTGCAATTTTCCATTTTAAATTCACTTAACTCATAGTATCACCATGACTACAAGTAGAAAATGGAGTGTGGTTCTGATGCCCTCATCACTTGCTCCTCTCTGGATGGTCATGGGCGGGGGGGAGTCCTCTGGGATGTATGACCAGGGTTGTGTTCTCTGAGGAGTCACCACTAGGGATGTATGAGAATGTAGTCTTTGCCTGCAAAACATGTGAGCATGCCCCATGCAAAGCTTTGAATACACATTCGTCTTGTTCCCACTTTCCAGTTCAATTTGTGTGAATGTCCTAATTTGTGCAAATGTCCTCCATAGACTGACTCCCCCCCCCCCATTTAGTCTATGGAGGAAAGTTGTGCAAATTCGGAAATTTCGGTCACTGCACCTAAAAAAAAGATATCGTAGAGCTGGAAAAGGTGCAGAAAAGAGCAACTAAAATGATCAAGGGGCTGGAGCATCTCGCCTATGAGGGAAGGTTATAACAGCTGGGCTAGGAAAAAAAGAGGGTAAGGGGAGACAAGATAGAGGTGTACAAAATTATGCATGGCGTGAAGAATGTGGATAGGGAGACATGTTTTTCTCCCTCTCCCGTAATACTAGAACCCAGGGTCATCCCATGAAGCTAACTGGTGGGAGATTCAGGACAGATAAGAGGAAGGACTTCTCCACACAGAGCATAGTTAAACTATGGAATTCACTGCCACAAGATGTAGTGATGGCCACCAATTTGGATGGCTTTAAAATGGGGTTAGACAAATTCCTGGAGAACAAGGCTATCAAAAACTACTAGTCCTGATGGCTATCTACTACCCCCATTATCAGAAGTAGTATACCCATGTACATCAGTTGATGGGGAACATGGGTGGGAGGGTGCTATTGCACTCATATCCTGCTTGTGAGTTTCCCGTGCACAGCTGGTTGGCCACTATGTGAACAGAATGCTGGCCTAGATGGATCCTTGGTCTGATCTAGCAAGGCTCTTCTGATGTTCTTATATGAATATGAAGAAAACAGATATTTGCAAACATGTGTATCATACAGGCACACTCACCAGGAAGTGAAGAATGGCAAATCTGTCTGTAAACGGTGGCTTTCAAAGGGGATTGGACAAATTCATGCAGGAAAAAGCTGTTAGTAGCTCCTAGTCCTGATGGCTATATGCTACCTCTAGTATCAGAGGCAGTAAGCTTATGTACACTAGTTGATGGGGAACATGGGTTGGAGGGTGCTGTCCTGCTTGACTCATGTCCTGCTTGAAGTTTCCATCGACAGCTGGTCAGCTGCTGTGGAAACAGAATGCTGGACTAGATGGACCCTTGGTTTAATCCAGCAGGGCTCTTCTTATGTCCTTACTGTATGCTCTTACGTTCTTAAATTTGCACAGATTTGGAGAAATTTACGCAAATCTCCCATTTGATTGTTGTTCAATTTGCACGAGTTTCCCATTCACACAGAGTGAGCAGCAATAGCAAATGTGAATGGGAATCAAGCATGAGATGAGTGGTGAGGTGATTTCGAATATGGCTTCTCCATCCATCTCTAGTCACTGCCAAGCCTCCATAGGGTGTAACATATAACTTAAGCATCTTTCATCAGTTGCTTGCTGCTGAATATAAAACATTCTTTATGTTTTTGAATGCGCGCGCGCGCACACACACACACACACACACACTCAGTGTGGAAACTGAAACATATGGTGCGATACACACATATCAAAATAGGAATGTGTGCGTTAATGTATGCTGGTACAGGGGGGAAGTATACAGCTCTGGTGATGGATGTTATTAAAAAACACTAAAATATTGACACATCAAAATAAAAAATTGGCATTACAGCAGCAGATCTGATGCGAAACAGTATACATAAATAATTGTTCTGGGGCAAAATTAGCACAAAAATTGAAAAACCTTATTGAACCTGCACAAATAAATCCTGAGGTTACTTTTTCTGTAATGGCACTTTCTGACACCCTGCTGGCATCCATCTGCAAAAAAATGTACCCTCATAGGAAAGGTGAAAATCCAGATTCTGATTTATATGTTAGAATACTTTAACCCTCCTCACCAAAAATGATCTGTGCATCCTGTATTCAAACAGAGCGGAATATAGTCTTAATGAGTACATTCTTTTAAAAAAGGTGAAACTTTGTAGCCTGGATCCCTGTCCCATCGATCCCTGTAAAGGACATCTGGATCCCTGGCCCTGCCCCATCGATCCCTGTAAAGGACATCTGGATCCCTGGCCCTGCCCCATCGATCCCTGTAAAGGATATCTGGATCCCTGCCCCATCGATCCCTGTAAAGGACATCTTCCTAGAGAAGCTTTCATATTATCAGGAAACATTCCTTCCCAGCTCTGCCTTGGAATGCAAGCTCATCTGAGGTCACTACTACAAATATAAAATGTAAAATGTTAAAGTGTGGTGGAAGTAGTAAGGATTGACGAAAGTCGCTTACCTGGTCCTGCAGCTTGCTTCGCGGTGGGGGGGAGGCGCTCCGTTTCTCCCCCAAAAATTCTTGATGGGGGGGAGGCGCCCGATCCCTTGCTGCCGAAATTCAGGCCGGGGGGGAGCGTCCCGTCTCCCCGGCCGCAAAATAAAGAAGTAAATTAAAAAAAAAATGTGATAGGCTACGTAAATCGTTACGTAAATCGCCCCCCTAGACTTTCAAAGTGAGCCGTGATAGCCTACATAAATCTTTGAAAAAGATTCAAAGATTCTTTTTGAAATGTAGCTGACTTTGAAAAAAATTGCATTCCTTTTTTTGGCACGGGTAGTCTATGTAAAGATTTACGTAGACTACGGCAAAAATAAGGGCAATGCAATAGCGTTGCCCTTATTTTTGCCATAGTCTACATAAATCTTTACGTAGACTACCCATGCCCAAATAAGGAACGCAAATGGCGGCACCCATGGGCGCTGCCATTTGCGTACGCGCTTTTTTTTTTTTTCAAAGTCAGCCGTGATAGGCTACGTAAAGATTTATGTAGCCTATCACGGCTGACTTTGAAAATCTAGCCGTGATAGGCTACGTAAATTGTTACGTAACCTATCATGTGTTGTTGTTGTTTTTTTTACTTTACGGGGAAATGGCGGCGGCGGCAGCCGGTCAGAAGACCGGCCGCCACCCCCGCCCCCACCGAAACGCCGCTGGGACCCGCCGCCGAGAGGGACATTCGCATGAGGCAAGTCCCATCCTGGGTGGGGGGGCAGAGAATTTCTCCAACAATTTCAGGGGGCCGAATGCGTTGGCATTCAGCCTCCCGGAGAGTCGTGGAGAAATTCTCTGCCTTCCCTAGGAAGTAGTTTGAACACATATAGGGATGGATGGACTCACTTGCGCCTGCCGAGCATGGGCACTCACCAAGTCACTGTTGCCACTCACCCCTGCCCACCAGGCTGTGTGAGTCCTGGAGGCATACAGGGCCCCTTTACTCCTCTAATGTTCCAGAGATGGCCCTGTACAACCACCGTTGTGTGCAACATTAAATATATGAAAATTACGGAGCCCCCGTCTTGTGTAAAAACAGTTCCTTGTAGCAAGGATCAAGCGACTGCAAGGCGTCCCTGGACTGTGCAGCGCTCGATGAGCATGCACATGAGTTCCCTGCATCTCAGCAAGCAGAGGCCGGGTGTGGGGGAGTCCACCGGACTCCTGGACCCAGCTGGGCCCTTGTGACATCCCTGAACACACATTCACTGCTGTGAAAACCAGGATCCGAACGTTATTTCTCTGGGCTGACACAAGGATCGACTCAGGTCCCCATTCCCTCCCCCATCCTTTGCCTAATTTAGAAAAAACAGCTGACTGGTTGTCACTGAACTTTGCTTAATTCCCTTGTAAGCATCTTATGTGTCTGCTGCTAGATCTCTTCAGAGCCAGACATGAGCAATGATTATACTGCGTGTGTGTGTGGCATATAGAATATTGTCGAGTGACAAAAGCCATTTAGATCATGTTCCCTGTCTCTGGGATCTAGTGTTGGTTCTGTTATGTACTCTGGACCACAGGCCTAACTTATTTACTGTCGTATATTCTGGGGCCTCTAAAATCCTATCAGCAGCACTGGATTCCATTGTCCCTGTGACATCTCAGAGTCTCTGGTTTTTAAGGTGCTTGTCCATCCCTCCTGCTGCCACACCCTGGCTGCCCCTCCTGCCTTGAGCATAGGAAATTCCAGCAGCAACTAAGGAACTCTGGGGATTGCAGCCCAGAGCAGGAGCGTGGTGTAGTAGTTAGAGTTTCAGGTTAGGATCATGGAGATCCAGGTTCAAATCTAGGGTGGACAAGTTCCTTCTCTTACAAAAGACAGTCCTCTGTTCGAAGGGCTGCCAGAGGGCTGTCCTCTATTTTGAAGGCATCCTATAATGGAAGGGCTGTCCAGTCCAAGTCCAGTTTAAAGATAAAGAACCATCAGAAGGAAGAGCAGGGCCTTGAAGGTGCCCATCTACAGCACCTGGTCAGCAGACTGAGCAAGGCACACAAGTCACCAGGTGAACAGATGCACTGTATTTCTTTTGTTGTTTATTTGGTCAGTTGCTTCTGACTCTTCGTGACTTCGTGGACGAGTCCATGCCAGAGCTTCCTGTCGGCCATTGCCACTCCCAGCTCCCCCAAGGTCGAGTCCGTAGGGATGGTGGAGAATTTCTCCACGAATCTCGGGGAGGCCGAATGCCAACGCATTCGGCCCCCCAAAATTGGCGGTGAAATACTCCGCCCCCCCACCCCCCTGGGGTGGTACTTACCTCCCTCGAATGTCCCTCTCGGCGGCGGGTCCCAGCGGAGTTTCGGTGGCATTTCGGCGGGGGCGGCGGCCGGTCTTCCGACCGGCTGCTGCCGCTGCCATTACAAAGTAAATGTAAAAAAAACCCCCCCACACACACGTGATAAGCTACGTAATGATTTACATAGCCTATCACGGCTAGATTTCCAAAGTCAGCCGTGATAGGCTACGTAAATCGTTACGTAGCCTATCGGGTGACTTGGGGGAAAAAAAAGCGCATACGCAAATGGTGGTGCCCATGGGCGCCGCCATTTGCGTTCCTTATTTGGGCCCGGGTAGTCTACGTAAAGATTTATGTAGACTACGGCGAAAATAAGGGCAACGCAAATAGCATCCACTACGCTATTTGCGTTCCCCTTATTTTCACCGTCTTAGTCTATGTAAATATTTACGTAGATTAAGATGTCAAAAATAAGCAATGCAAATGGCAGCAGCCACAGCCGCTGCCATTTGCTTATCTGGTGTTTTTTTTTCTTTTCCCAGAGCCCTCCGCGGCAGGAAATCCGGCTGCGGACGGCTCTGGCCTGGCTGGGCCTGGCCAGCTGCTCCGCGGAGCCGCCGCGGGGCACAGCTGGCCAAGGAGGATTCCGGGGGGGGAGGAACATAGCTCCTCCCCCCCATCCAGGATTCCGGGGGTAGGGACGGAGCGCCTCCCCCCCACCATCAGCATAATCCGCGAACAGGTAAGTGATTTTCATACATCCTTAGTTTTGATAAGAATTTACCCCAAACTGCAGCATACCTATTCAGCTGAGAAAGAATCTGAGATTTGGAAAATCAAAATACAATGAATATGGAAGAAAGTGAAAGTGACAGATTTACCCATCCCTACCTGGCCTTTGAAGAGGCTCTTCCTCCTTCTGACCACTAGCTATTTTTTATCATTCTCTCTCTCTCTCTCTCTCTCTCTCTCTCTCCTTCCCTTCCTCTTGAGAACAGGGATCTGTCTAATATACGATGGGCTTGTTCATCCCAGACGCAGGGCATATCATTCTCAAATGACTGACAAGCCTTCTAAAATGAAGAGCGAGTGGAGAGTGCTCTAATAGTGATGGGAAGCATTTCTAGTCAAACATAAAGCAAATTAATGTGAGCCCCCAATGCACCTTTCATCTGGAAATGTCATAAAGTAATAAGCAGAGTGACCCCAGTACTGTCTAGGGCTGGATTTCAATAGATTTACATCTTAAAGGACACGACACTTTTCCCCCCCTTTTTCTTTCTTTAGAGCATCAAGCAACCTCATACTGATCTTACACATGTGCCCATGGACATCTTCAGGAACTTTGCCAATTTCAGGTGTAAGCCAAATGGGTGTATGACCAAACCCATCAGTCACTTGTGTCCATCCTGCTTTCAGCAGGTTGTTTGTTTGCTTTTGTTGCTGAAGCTGTTGTTTATTTTATTTATTTATTTATTGCATTTATATCCCGCCTTTTTTCCTCTTGCAAGGAACCCAAGGTGGCCTCCATAATCCTCCTCCTCTCCGTTTTATCCTCACAACAACAATCCTGTGAGGTGGGTTGGGCTGAGAGTCTGTGACTGGCCCAAAGTCACCCAGTGATCTTCCATGGCTGAGTGAGGACTAGAATCCGGATCTCCCGGCTCCCAGTCCATCACCCTCACCACTACACCACAATGTCAAATGAAAACTATGTAGGCAAATCTGGCAGCCCCCCAGGGGTTCGCCCATTACCACAATTGTCGCCTATTACCACAATTGGCTTTCAAAATGCTCATGTCAAAAATGTATTATTTGGTGGACGTTTCCTGTTATCATTAGATGCATGGAGCCAACATTCCCCAATCATGTTGTCAGAAGCCATCATACACTACATATAGGGATGGGTGAGGATTTGGGTTGTTCATTTTTTTTTATCCAAATTTGTCAAATTTGCAAAGTTCTCCATATTTGGGACAAAAAGAACTTGAGATTAAAAACAACAATTGAATGGGGGAAGAACCCAAAATAGTCAGATTCATCATTCCAGACCCAGGGCTTTGAATGCTTAGCTATTCAAAGTCTGGCTCTGAATTAGGAATGGACACCTCGATGAGTGCCCAGTGAGCGCCACGGGGCCTCCCATCCCCTTAGCAAGCTGCCATTTTGCATATAAATGTCAGCTTGGGCTTCTCCATAAAAAGTAATGTTGTGTAAATGGCAGCCACAAAGGGGCCATTTATGCAACATTACCAGTGCACGGGTCTGGTGAGTAGCAGCGGCTTGGCAAGCGAGGTCTGGGGGGCTGAGCAGGGGTGGGGGGAGTCTGCCGGACCTCACCCCCCTCTTGGACTCCCGCAACATCCCTACTTTGAATCCTTGTGTATTCAACCATGTCTGTGGTGCCAGATTAGGGTTGCCACCTCTCTTTCATGACAGGTAGCTATTGAATTTGGCTGATGCAGATGGGAGAGCATTTCCTTTCATTGTTTCATGTTCAGTAGAGAAAGAACTTGAGTTGGCTTGTTTTTTTTAAATTAATGTGGGAGAAAGTGAAACTGACAGATTCTCCCATCCTTAATTACGTATCAGTGTTATGAATACTGATAGTGATTGACTGATACAGTGTACCTGGCTTTGTGTAGATAATTAAAAGGTAATGTGCATGAGAAGTGGTGTGGTGTTCATGTTGCAAACAAGGAGCTAAATTGAATTCAATGGTACATGAGTGGACTTCTGCTCAGGCACCTGGGGTTCTCTCTCCCTCTTCCCCCTGCAGCCCCTTTGCATGCCATTTTAAACATCACCCAGTTTATTGAACCCCTGGGGGGCTGCCACATTTGCCTACATAGTTTGCATGCGACATTATGGGTCATGGGTTTTGAAAGTCTACAGTTCTCCTGATCTTTGGAAGGAAATTTATTTATTTATTTCATTTCTATACCGTCCAATAGCCAGAGCTCTCTGGGCGGTTCACAGAAATTAAAACCAAAGAGCACACAATAAAACAACACAAAATATATAAAACATTAAAACCACAGTAAACAATACAACCAGGATAAAACCAGAATAAAACCTAGCAGCAATGCAGGGATTTAAAATACAGATTTAAAACAGCAAAGCTAAAAGTCTAAAGAGCTAAAATGTTAAAATGCCTGGGAAAATAAAAAGGTCTTTACCTGGTGCCGGAAAGAATACAGTGTAGGTGCCACGCGAACCTCACTAGGGAGCTCATTCCACAGCCGGGGTGCCACAGCAGAAAAGGCCCTCCTCCTAGTAGCCACCCACCTCACTTCCTTTGGCAGGGGCTCACGGGGAAGGGCCTCTGAAGATGATCTTAAGGTTCAGGCAGGCACATGTGGGAGGATGCTAGAAATGCAAGACTCCAGATAGGCTGATGTGGGAACTTACTTTGGAGGGTGCTATTTTACTCATGTTCTGCTTGTGGGTTTCCCACAGACAGCTGTTTGGCCACCGTATGAACAGAATGCTGATCTAGATGGTCCTTGGTCTGATCTAGCATCGTTCTTCTTACATTCTTATGTGCGGGTGACTTTTGCTCTGGTGACCTTGACAATTCTTCTTGGGGAAGGAGTATAGGTCAGTGGTAGAGCATATGCTTTGCAGGCAGAAGATCCCAAGTCCAATCTCTGTTGTCTCCTTTGAGAAAGGATTGGTTAACAGGTGACATGGGGAAAAGACAAAAACAAAACACCACTCTGTCTGAAACATTGACAAGCCACTGCCAGATGGAGTATATCAGGTGTGGGCAGATCATAGATTTCCAGATGTTTTTGGACTTCAGCTCTCACAATTCTTGACCATTGGCCATCCTGGCAGGGGATTCTGGGAGGTGATGTCCAAAACATCTTGAGATCGACTTTCTATCCCTGAGATCAACCCCTGCAGTAGACAATACTGGGTTAGATGGACATACAGTCTGACATGGTATAAGGCAGCTTCCTGAGTGTGCTTTAATCTGCTGAATCTTGAAATCTTGGTGTATGGGCGTCTTCCTTAGTCATTGTTAGTGTTTGGGGGTAGTTTTAAAAGCTTTGACGGATATTACTGTGAATACCTGATTAAGCATTGCACTCAGCATATCGGGGGGGGGGGGCACAGCCAATGTCTGAGCCCAGCTATGATGGTCGAGAATTCTGAATGGTCTCCTGGACAGGAGGAGGGAAAACTGGAGGGGATCACAGGGAACTGGCCACCTTTCTCCATCTGTCATTTATCTCTGCTCATCTTATCTCTCCTTTAGCAGCTAATTGTCCCTAGGAGTTGAGAGTCAGGGGTAGTTGGAGGGGAGCAGGGACAATTACCTGCTCCAGAGAGATAAGATAAGCAGAGATTATGAAGGAGGGAGTCTTGGCCAAAGGTTCTACAATCCCCAGCAGCTTTCTCTACCTGTCACTGTACCTTCAAAGTTTTCAAGTGTCACATGGCTTGCACACAGCTATGTGTCACATGACAAGTGGGACATTTTGTGTTACATTTTCTTACAGTTCATCCTCCAGGGAGATCAGTGGAGTGTATGTTTCTCCCCTCCCCAAGAGACATACTGGCTGGATTCAGGCCAGCCAGTAAGCTTAACGGTTTGAGCGGGAATTAAACCTGAATCTCCTGGTTCAGACCCAATCCACGATACCACACCAGCCCTTATAACAAGCAAGCAATCCTCTCATACATTTATTGTGGACTGCCGCAAGCACAGGAAGAGATGAGAAACAGAATGTTTTAGGTAAATAAATGAACTTAAGCCCTGAATCATATGTGTGTGACCCTGGTAAGTGCAACAATACAACCCAGTATGTTGAGAAATAGGATGGAGATATTGATCTCGGGGTGCTAAAGCAATGCATCAATGAGGGCTTTAGTGAGTTAACATACTATCCTGTACAGCCTCTGGCTATTATTATGTCCAAGCCAGGGTTGATGATATCCAGCCAACAAATTGTCTGATTGCTAACTGGATTGCCAATCTCTTTGCAAACGAAGTACTGCACTTATCTACATCAGATCTATGTTTCCCATGTGTTTGTCCCCTCAAATCTCTTCTCTACATTCATTAAGCACCAGGGAACAAATTCCTTCCACTGCAGTACGAAAATACTGTTTTGACAAATTTCTTCTACGCAGCCTCTGGAATGCAAAGAAAATTGTCCCATCAAGAGATAGGGCAGCAGCGGATCATTCAAGAAACTGCTCACTTTTATCTGATTCTGGATTATTGGGTGTTTTAGGTTTTAATCCCTCAACCATATTTTGAGAGCTGGCACTGTATAGTAGGGATGGTGCAGATGCCCGACTGGATCCGGGAGTCCATCAGGCTACCCACCCCGGCACCCCCGGACAATTCATGGAGAACCCTTGGTCTCACTCGCCCCTGCTCGCACCCTGCTGGACACTAGGAATGGCGGAAAATTCCGCCACAGACTCCAATGAGTCCTCCCAGAGTCTGTGGCTGAATGGAGCACTTACCTCCACCTCCCCGTGGAATCCTCTTTGGCTGGATCCTCCGGCTCCAGATTGCCAGCGATAAGGCCGCCATGCTGTATTGCTGGCTGAAGGGGACTGACTGCAGTCACAAATGGTGTCCAGGACACCATTTGCAGCCATAAAGGCCTTAGTTTAAGGTAAATGCAGCTGTACATGGCTGCATTTAGCTTAAACTAAGACCTTTATGTCACAAATGGTGACCTGGACGCCATTTGCATCCCCGCTTTTCATTCACACGATAGGCTACACAAACATTTGCATAGCCTATCACGTGAAACAGGGCACAAATGGTGTCCAGGATGCCATTTGCGGCTGTAAAGGTCTTAGTTTAAGCTAAATGCAGCCATTTAGCTAATGCAGCCATTTACGGCTGCATTTACCTTAAACTAAGGCCTTTACAGCCACAAGTGGCATCCCAGACACCATTTGCATCTGCAGTCAGTCAAGTCCCCTTCAGCCAGCAATACGGCATGGCAGCCATATCACTGGCACTTCAGAGCTGGCCAATGGCTCTGCGGAATCGCCACGGAGCAGAGCCAGCCGAAGAAGATTCTGGGGGGAGGAACGGATTGCCTCCCCCCCGCGGGCGGATCCCCCATGGACCGGCAGGTAGGGAATCCGCCCATCCCTACTGGACACTCACTGCACTCAACCAGACCCATCCATGAGCACCCACCATTTTGCTGAAGGTTTATTTTTTTTAAATGAAAAAGGAGCTAATTGAAATTTGCATATTTAAATATGTGCACATTCAAGCTAGGACAGCTTGATCTACGCAATATTAGATGCATTTTATATAATGCCTCCAACATTGGTGGATGGTCGTGGACAGGGCCCAGGGTGAGAGCGGGTGGCTTGCCAAGCTTGTGGGGGCTTGAGCTTGGGTCTGGGGTGGAGGATTGAGTGGGGGGAGTGCTTCAATGGGCGCCCGCCGATACCAAACCAGGATGTGTTCACACATCCCTACTGTATAGTGGGGATGTGTGCTCCATCAAAGGTTTTTTATAATAATAATAATAATAATAATAATAATAATAATAATAATGGATTTAACCAATTGTTCAGCATTCAACTGTGACCACTTTTGAACACTGGAGTATGAAATATATCTATAAATAAACACAAAAAGTACAATTTCTTGTATTTCAAATAGGATTGGGAAAAGAATAAGTGAGTATTTTGTTAGCTTAAAAAAAAAAGAATTTACCAAAAAATATTTTGGCCACCTAGTGCGAAGAGAAAACTCACCGGAAAAGACCCTGATGCTGGTAAAGATTGAAGGCAAAAGGAGAAGGGGATGGCAGAGGATGAGATGGCTAGATAGCATCACCGATGCAACGAATATGAATTTGAGCACACTCCAGGAGAGAGCCGAGGACAGGAAGGCCTGGCGTGCTATGGTCCATGGGGTCACGAAGAGTCGGACATGACTTAACGACTGAACAACAACAATGCAAATTTCACTGGAAATAGGACAGAAAGAAATTCAGATTTAAGAAATTCATATGTGAGAGAAAGCAAAATGGACAGATTTCCTCCATCCAGTAGGGGTGGACGAAAGTCACTTACCTGTTGTTGAAGCTTGTTTGCGGTGGGGGGGAGGCACTTCGCTGCTCCCCCCGCGAAGTTCAGGCCCGGGGGGGAGGCTTCCCGCCTCGCCCCGGCCAAAATTCAGGCCGGGGAGGAGGCTTCCCGCCTCGCCCGGCCGCGAACTCGAAAGTTTTTTTTTTTTTTTAAATGCCCCCATGATAGGCTACGTGACGATTAACGTAGCCTATCACGGCTAGATCTGCAAAGTCAGCCGTGATAGGCTACGTTAATCATCACGTAGCCTATCACGAGTGACTTTAAAAAAAAAAAAAGCGCGTACGCTAATGGCAGCCCCCATAGGGAGCCGCCATTCGTGTTCCTTATTTGGTCACTGTAGTCTACATAAATCTTTACGTAGACTACAGTGACCAAATAAGGAACGGGAATGGCGGCTCCTTATGGGGGCTGCCATTATCTGTACGCGCTTTTTTTTTTTTTTTTAAAGTCACCCGTGATAGGCTACGTGACGATTTACGTAGCCTATCACGGCTGACTTTGCAAATCTAGCCGTGATAGGCTACGTTAATCGTCACGTAGCCTATCACACGGGTGTTTTTTTTTTTATTTTATTTGAATGGCGGCGGCGGCAGCCGGTCAAAAGACCAGCTGCCGCTCCCGCCCCGCACGAACACCCGCCGAACCGCCGGCCGGACCCGCCGCCGGGAGGGACATTCGGCAAAGGTAAGTCCCGTCCTGGGGGGGGGTGCGGGGTGCGGGGAGGGGTGCGGAGGATTTCTCCCTGGAACTTGTTCGGGGGGCCGAACACGTTGGCGCTCGGCCCCCCAAAGTTTCGGGGAGAAATTCTCCGCCATCCCTACCATCCAGGCAGAAGAATTTGAATTCTTAGCTCTTAAAAGCCCGGGTTTGAATCCCTGTGCATTTGGCCATGTTTGTGGTGCTACCAGGGAGGGAGGGATATGTTTGTTGGTTTTCCTGCCTTAGGTTAGAGAACTTGGAGAAATCAAATGATTTCAGGTTTCTATTAAACGGACCTATGGATTCACCACTAGACACGCTTTTTCTGAGTCATGTGGATTTTGCGGACTTGCAGACCAGTTTGTTTGTTTGTTTTTAACTTTGGGGGGATTTGCACCACTTTGCACTTGTTCTAAAGCACATTAGTTCCAATGTACACTTGAGCTGATGCACATCAGCATTTATGTGCATTAGTACAAATGGAACAAAATTCTCATGCATCCCTTAAAAAACCCTGATTCTGTCAAGGAGTGGACGATGGAACAAAAAGTGCCTGACAGTCCATGAAACACAGGCAGAACTGATTTAACAAAATCTATACCTCCCTACCTCTAATGCCACAATAACTTAACTGGCCTTGGATACTATTTATTTATTTTATTTATTCATTTAAAACATTTCTATCCTGCCCTATATCATTAAGATCTCAGGGCGGCATACAGATGAAATCAATTTCAACAGTATAAAACAGTAAATAATTTAAACACCTAAAAACATATTAAACTATTAAACAAGCGAAAACCAGTTAAAATCTGAAACAATAAAACAGTTAAAACCATGTGCTAAGTCTTTGGTAAAAAGCCATGTTTTGACTTGGTGCTGAAACAAGACCCATGTCTTTGCCAATTGGGTCTCCAAAGGGAGGGCATTCCACAACTGAGGTGCCACAGCAGAGAAAGCCCTCTCCCATGTCCCACCACAGTGTATGTCTTGCACTGGTGGGACACAGAGGAGGGCCCCTCCAACAGATCTCAGTTCTCAGGCTATGCATGCAGTCACTATGCACGTTGAGTGGGGTGGAGGGCTGCTGCTCCAACGCAAGCATCAGATTTCCCTGAGGCAGCTCCACCACGACCTCAAGCAGATGCCCACAAGGTTGTTGATGATGGTGGCAGATGTGCCTGCCAATGCGACATGCCAACTGGGCCTATAATCCTCTTTGTTGTGGAACTGGGTTCATAAGTCATATGATACTGTGGCTTAGGGCTGCATGTTAGTTACACAGGAAGATTCATGGAAGAATCCTGCATTTTCACACAACCAGACTTTTTCACTCTCAGTACCACCAAAAGCGCCCCTGCTCTCTTGATTCGTGAAGCTGAAAACGAAAGAAGCCTACTATTTAAATTACGTTTTTTTCAAGTTGAAACATTTCTTCCATAGCTCATTAACTGGTTTGTCAAGTAAAACCACCTCCACAGAAAAAATCCTAATCAGTGATTTTTTTATATGAGTCACACTATTTAGCAAAGAATGGGATCATGAGCCAAGCATTTCTCTGCTGTTAAGTTTGCCTACATCTGGCCTTCAAGATCAGTTTCTTCAGTCTATTTCCTACATACAAAAAATGTCATCCTACCCACTTGACAGAAGTGTACAAAATTATGCATGGTGTGGAAAAAGTGGAAGGGAGACTTTGTTCTCCTTCTCTCATAATATTAGAGCCCAGTAGGGGCATCCCATGAAGCTGATTGGTGGGAGATTCCGGACACATAAAAGGAAGGACTTCTTTGCACAGCCCATAGTTAAACTATGGAATTTGCTAGCACAAGATGTAGTGATGGCCACCAGCGTGAATGGCTTTAAATGGCTTGGATTGGACAAATTCATGGAGGATAAAACTATCAATGGCTACTAGTCCTGATGGCTAAATATTACTTCTAATGTTAGAGGCACTATGCCTCTGTGTGTACCATGTCCTGGGGGACATGAACGGGAGGGTACGGATGCACTCATGTCCTGTTTGTGGGCTTCCCATAGGCTTCTGGTTAGCCCCTGTGTGAATAGTTGCTGGACTAGATAAGGCCTTTGGTTTGATCCAGCATGGCTCTTGTAACTTCTCACAGATTTCCGAACTTCAGCCTTACTCCAAAGTCCCATTATTTGTTTGGGGTTTGAAATATTACATTGCCAGTGTTCAAACTGCAATAATATTTTATCTTTTATTGGTCAAACTGGTTCTGGTTTTCACTTAGTCGAACACTAAGATCATGTGCAAAACTTGAGTAAACTTTATCATCAGATAATGGCAACCCTTTTACTTCATAGCCATTGTCTGTAGTTATGCTGCTTCATTATTCACACTTTGATTGCTCTTTCTGTACCATTGCATGGAATAATGTCACCCAGGGATCCTGGAGTTGTTGGGGGTTTTTTAAGGTGGGAAGGGCAGACATGATTATTAGTGTTGCCTGTGTTTCACACACATTTTTACATCTGCTTATTTCAAGGGGATTTTTTTTAATTGGCTGTCACATTGAATATCGTTGACCTGAGTTTATCACAATCATGTGTACTATCATATAAAGTGAGAGAAAACTAAGAACTAGACATTGATTGAAGTAAAAATGGGAAAACTCTTCTAGAACATCACTTAGCACTGACTACAATAGCAGTCTTTTTGCCTAATTATCCGGGGGGGGGGGAGTTCAGCCTCCTTGGCCAATCTTAAAGTGGGTTCTAGCACCCCCCACATTCTCCACTTCTGGGCTCCATGATGTCACCTGACCTTATAATGCATCCTTATCATAACTGGTTGACCTAGGACACCTGACAATATTTATGAAGTAACATCCAAGAAGAAAACATCAAAAACTGGAAGTGGAACAGGGAGCAGAATACCCAGGAACAAAATCAAGGGAAGATGGAAATGGGTTTCAAATAGGGATGTGTGAACCCATCCCCGTCTGGGTTCTCCGGGCTCCCTCCCAGACCTTGCCTGCACTTGCTGGTCCCCAGACCATGCTCAAACGCCTCCCATGCTTCGTGAGCAGCCCACACTCACCCCGGTGGCCTCGTTGAGCTCCACAGTCACCATTTTTGAAAAATAAAATGGCCATCACAGAATGCACATATTTGTGCATACGTGAAATGCACATTTTTGTGAATGCACACATTTGTGTAAGTGCAAAATGTGCATTTTTGTAAAAAATATACATATATGTGCATTCACGAAATGCACAGTTTGCACACACAAATATGTGCATTCACAAAATGCGCATTTGTGTGCATACGCAAATATGCACATTTTTGCGATCGCCATTTTATTGCTCAAAAATGGTGACTGCAGTCTCGATGAGGACACTGGGGTGAATGCAGGCTGTTCGCCGAGCATGGGCAGGGGGCAAACAGGGGCAGGGGCTCAGCGAGCGGGGCTCAATGGTGCTGGCAGAGGTGGTTCCTCCAGATTCCCAGATGGAATTGGGCACCAGAGCCATCCCTAGTTTTAAATGCTCATGGGAAAATGAAGATAACAATAATGTGAAGCACAATTGAGAGCAAAGCATAGTGAGATAAAAACCATTGTTTGTAATATAATAGCAACGGTTCTTAAACAGTTTTGACTGAGGTGCTGAACTTACAGGGAATTGAGGTGGGCGGTGGGTGGGGAGGGAATGTTTCCATTATTCACTCCCCATTATTCCATTATTCATTCCCTCCCTCCACCCCATTTTAGATTGCAAATGAAACCAACCAAATATTGGGACCACCCCAGTTGTGACCTTACTTTATTTAACCTAGGAAATATCCTGCAGCAGTCTCCAGGATTCTGCTTAGTAATTCCTTTGTTTGTGTTACATTAAAAACGAATGCTATTTTAAAAATAATAATGATGATGATTAATGATTTAAGGGTGGTTTGTGTGTATGAAGGAGTTTCCCCCCTAATATCAAGTTTTGGAGATGATTCTGAGTTCCTTTTCAGCATTACAGTTTTGGGGTGCAGAGGCATAAACCATCAAACAGAGAGGCAGAATATAGTATACATAGTGTTTCTGACCTTTTGTGTTTCATTTCATAAGCTGAAATGCTTGTTTAAGTAATCGCTGGCTTTTAATCTCTATTACTGCCATAAATGGATCAGTCAAAGAGGCAGACAAATTTACACATTCTGAAATGAGAAGTTTCCTTGGGGACTTATTCTTCCCTCTTTGCTCTCAAGTGGAAGGTACATTTTCTCTCTTTGTCTTATAACTTTATCTCTATTGATTTTATAATAAACCAGGCGTTACCTATGATCAGCAAAATTCCCCTCCCCCCTCTCCCTAGATGCCACGGTAATACTTTTACACTTATGGAGTCATCCTTTGCACGCAATATGGCTTTGCTTTCCCAAGTATCTCAGATCAATTTGCAAGAGTGACTTAATGATTGCTCATCAATTGGGAAGGCAGATTTAATAACTGTCAAGGACAGGTTAGAGCCTTGGGCAGCGGAACCCCCAAAATCCAGATGCAGCATGTGCATTTTCCTACTCTACTATCTATTGAATTTGGGGACTTGAGCTGGACTCAGAAAAAGGGGTTGTCCTGGAACTAGGGATCTCAGAGAAATTTGCAATAGATTCAAATAAGTTTGGATTTCTGACCTGCAGATTCCACAATGGTTAGTTTTACTGACCAGAAGTGGGTAGATTAATCCAATTCTACTGTAAAGTCTCGGGTTCAGTGCCTGGCATCTCTCATTAAAGCAGGCATAGACAACCTGGTGCCCTCCAGATATTTTGGAATAGAACTCCCGTAAAGCCCAGCCAGCAAGGCCAATGGTCAGGGATTGTGGGAGTTGTAGTCTAAACTGTCTGGAGGGCATTAGCTTGACTAGCCCTGGATGAAGGGATCACCGAGCATGCAGTGGGAAAGACCTCTGCCTGAGACCCTCAAGAACCCTGGCCAGTCAGAGGAGATAATAGAATAATAGGATTTTAGAGACTTTGGGAGGCCAATGTGGGATCCATAACTAGGGATGTATGAACCTCCCACTGTCAGGTTGGGGGCGGGGGTCCACTGTGAGGCAATTTGGCCTCCTTGGGGCCCTGCAGAGTCCTCCAGAGCCCTGCCATGTCTGCCCAGGTTGGTGGAGCGGCTCTCTGGCTTCCTATAAAATGACGGTTGCCATTAGCCTATCATGGGAAAATTACAGCTGTAAATTGTGTATTTTATGCCATTTGCAGATGTAAAGCGCTTACTTTTACCTAAATTGCAGCTGTTTACAGCTGCAATTTAGGTAAAGGTAAGTGCTTTACAGCTGCAAATAGTGTACATTACACCATTTATGGCTGTAACTGTCCTGCGATAAGCTAATGGCAGCCACCATTAGCATATCACATTTTTAGGAAGCTGGAGAGACACCCTGTGGGAATTCATCCGGACCAGGAGATAAGTGTGGCCACTCCACCATGGACTCCAGAGGTCAGATTCTTTGGACTCCAGACTCATTTGACTCCATGGCAGATTCATCCAGCATCCCTATCCACAATGCAGGATGCAACTAGGGATGTCAGAGAAATCCACAACAGAATCAAATGATTCTGTGCATTCATCTCCACTGACCAATTTCAATAGGTTTCAGCTACTCCCAGCATGGAGACAACCATGCTGTGCCTGCCTGCCATATAGCTGTTAAAGATGAAGAGCCTGAAACAGAAAAGAGGTGGCAGCCTTAATTCAGCACCACTAACATGGCTGAATACACAGGGACCCAAGCCCAGATTTCTAGGAGCTAAGCACTAAAATCCCTCTGCCTGGACAAATCTGTCAAATTTGTTTTCATCCACATACTTTTTTTTTTCTTTTTTTCTTTTCTTTTAATCTCAAGTTCTTTCCATCACGGATATGAAGACACTTGTGACATTGGGTAAATTCTTAACAAAAGCAAACTGGAACGGAATCATCGCCCACCCCTAGCCATTGATTTCAGTGGAACTTGACTCACTTCCACTGAAATGTGGAAAGGTGTCAAGTTCTATGCTTCAGTGAAAGATTGACTCACTTTACCTGGAGCGGGGCCCTGGTATTCAAAGTGATAGGCAGGGTCATTATTCCATAGAGTCATTCTATGGCTTCTGGAGAAATTCCTATGCCTTTTCAACTAAGGGCCAGGCTACACGTTACGTTGGGGCTCGACCTGATGGTCTTATGGGCCCCTTCCAACCCAACTACTCTATTCTATGACTTAGCAAGCATAGAATAAGTCTTTCCTTCTTTTTAACTGTAAAGTATGGACAGTGGGGTGATATGGAGTGGGACCCTAGCATGAGAGGTAAAGAGCTTTAATCATTTGCCCTCCTGCTGTCGTCCCTAGCAGATGTCAGGATTCCTTTTGCCCCCACTTAACTTCAAATGCTGAAACATACACAGACAAAAGGCTTCAGTCTACAGCTTTTAATCCATTACCTCACAGTGTCATACAGATGCAAATTCTCAGTGACTCTCAGTCTACAAGGAAATGCCTTCAGGGTAGGGATGGCGGAGAATTCTGCCAGGGACTCCAGTGAAGCCAGATTCTTTAGAATCCGGCCCCCTGGAGTCCATGGCGGAATGGCCTCCCTCCCCCCGCCATGCCATGGAATCCCCCAGGGATGGACCTACCTGGTGGCGGATGTGGCAGCAGGGGTGACTCCGGCGGCAGCTCTGGCGGCGAATGAAGTGGCGGTGGCGGATCCAGCTCCTGCCGGGCTTCTGTGGCCACACATGGCGGTAATCGTAGCAGCTGCCATTTGCTCCCCTGCTTTAGCCGTGATAGGCTACATAAATATTTACGTAGCCTATCAAAGGCTAGTGTAGGGACACAAATGGCGTCCCCTATGCAGGATGCCATTTGCATCCGCAGCAGCCTGGCAGCAGGTGAAGGCCCTGCTGCGGGTTGGTCTGGCTGGTGGCTCCGCGGACTGGCCACGGAGCGGAGCCGACTGGGAAGGATTCTGTGGGAGGAGAGGAATGGATTGCCTCCCCCCCATCGAGGAGTCCAGGGGGAGGAACGGATCACCTCCCCCCACCTGCGGACCCCAGCGGAGCCAGGTAAGTGGGGTTTCGTACACCCCTACATCAGGGGGTTCAAAAGGTAGTTACGAAAGTTGCACGCCGTTTGAAGAGGAAGGTGGTCTCACTAGCCTAACATAAGGGGGGGTGTCTCTAGGGATGTCAGAGAATTTCGCCACGAATCTCAGGGAGGCTGAATGCCAGCGCATTCGGCCCCCCGAAATCAGTGGCAAAACGGTCTGCCCCCCCGCCCCCCCGGGACGGGACTTACCTTGGGCGAATCTCCCTGGCGGCGGCGGCTCCAGTGGCGGTTCGGCGGCGGCGGCTGCAGCGGCCGGTCTTCCGACCGACTGCCGCTAAGGATGGACGAAAGTCCCTTACCTGGTCCCGCAGCTTGCTTCACGGTGGGGGGGAGGTGCTTCGGTTTTCCCCTCCGAAGTTCAGGCCGGGGGGGAGGTGCCCCGCCCTGCCCGGCTGAAATTCAGGCCGGGGGGAGGCGCCCCATCCCGCGCCGCCGAAATTCAGGCCAGGTCAGTAGCAACCCATCTCCCCGGCCGCAAAATAAAAAAGTAAATTAAAAACACACACACACGTGATAGGCTACGTAACGATTTACATAGCCTATCACGGCTAGATTTCCAAAGTCAGCCATGATAGGCTATGTAAATCGTTACGTAGCCTATCACAGCTGATTTTGAAAAAAAAAAAAGTGCATACGCAAATGGCGGCGCCCATGGGAGCTGCCATTTGTGTTCCTTATTTTGGCATGTCCAGTCTACGTAAACATTTACGTAGACTACGGCGAAAATAAGGGGAACGCAAATAGCGTAGCATCTACTATGCATGTGTTTTTTTTTTTACTCAGCTGTGATAGGCTATGTAAACATTTACATAGCCTATCACGGCTGACTGCAGGGACGCAAACGGCGGCGGCTACAGCCACCGCCATTTGTGTTTCCGGCCGGCCAGGATTCATGGCAGGAGGGATGGGGCGCCTCCCCCTGGCCAGAATTTCGGGGGGAAGGGACGGGGCGCCTCCCCCCTGGCCAGAATTTCGGGGGGAGGGACGGAGCGTTGCCCTTATTTTCGCCGTAGTCTACGTAAATCTTCATTTGTGGCACAGCCACAGGTCAGTTTCCAGAGGCAGTGGTCAAAGGAGGCAAAGTCAGACATGGTCCACAGAGGTCAACCCCGAAGTCATCACCCTAGATTGAAAGGGCTGGAGGCAGGTAACCTACTCCAGTCTAGAAACTCCACTTACAAAGGGCACCCACCAAGGGGAAAGGAAGGCAATACAAGAAAGACTGCAGACCACTAGGGATGTACGAAAGTCACTTGCCGTTTCACAGAATCTTTCACGAAGGGGGGGGAGGCGCTCCGTCCCTCCCCCCAGAATCCTCGATGGCTGGCTCCACTCCATGGGGATTCTGCGGAGCCACCGGCCGGCTCTGCCAGCAGCCGGACATCTGGCCACTGGCTAGCAGGGACACAAATGGCTGTTTGCGTCCCTATATTCAGCCATGATAGGCTACGTAAAGACTTACGTAGCTTATCATGTCTGGGTTTTTTTAAAAAAAAATGAGTACGCAAATGGCGGTGGCTACGGCCACCGCCATTTGCGTTCCTTCTTTTTGGCCGTCTTAATCTATGTAAATATTTACGTAGACTGTGACGGCGAAAATCAAGGGGAACACAAATAGCGTAGCGGGTGCTATTTGCATCAATTTTTCATTCACCGTTTTAGCCTATGTAAATCTTTATGTAGGCTAAAATGGCAAATCAAAAGGGGACGCAAATAGCACCCGCTACGCTAATTGCGTTCCCCTTTATTTTCGCCATCATAGTCTATGTAAAGATTTATGTAGATGAAGATGGTAAAAAGAAGGAACGCAAATGGCAGCCGCCATTTGCGTATGCTGTTTTGTTTTTTTTTAAACCCACCCAACCATGATAGGCTACGTAAAGATTTACGTAGCCTATCACGTCTTTTTTTTTTAAACCCACCCAACCATGATAGGCTACGTAAATCTTTACGTAGCCTATCACGTCTTTCTTTGTTTTAAACCTAGCCATGATAGGCTACGTAAATCTTTACGTAGCCTATCATGTTTTTTTTTTTCTTTTTTTGTTTTACACAAGCCTGGAAATGGCGGCAGCAGCAGCCGGTCAGAAGACCGGCTGCCGCCGCCACCGCCGCCACCGCCGCCACTGCCGCCACCGCCGCCACCGCCGCCACCGCCGGATCCTCCGCCAGAGCTGCCGCCGCCCAGAAGATCCGCCCCAGGTGAGTCTCGTCCCGGGGGGGATCCGCGGGGGGGGGGCGGGGGGGCAGGCTGTTCTGCCACGGAGTTCGGCAGGCAGAATGCACTGGCATTCGGCCTCACCGAGATCCGTGGCGGAATTCTCTGACATCCCGATCCCTAGCATCTATTAGTTCCCCAGATGCCCTGATCCGGCTGGGCTGATGAGCTGCAGTACACCTTTCTGGCTATTATCCAATAGGGATGGGGGAGAATTTCTCCCCGAAACTTCGGGGGGCCGAGTGCCAACGTATTCAGCCCCCGAAGTAGTTTCGGGGAGAAATTCTCTGCCCCCCAGCCCCCCCCCGGGATGGGACTTACCTTTCCCGAATGTCGCTCCCGGTGGCGGGTCGCAGCAGCGGTTCGGCAGGGCTTCCATAGGGGCAAGGGCGTACTATTTGCGTTGCCCTTATTTTCGCCGTAGTCTACGTAAAGATTTACGTAGACTACAGCGACCAAATAAGGAACACGAATGGCGGCTCTCTATGGGGGCTGCCATTTGCATACGCTTTTTTTTTTTTAAGTCACCCGTGATAGGCTACGTGATGATTAACTTAGCCTATCACAGCTGACTTTGCAGATCTAGCTGTGATAGGCTACGTAAATCGTCACATAGCCTATCACGGGGGCGTTTTTTTTTTTAACTTTTTATTTCGCGGCCAGGCCAGGCGAGGCGCCTCCTCCCCGGCCTGAATTTCGGCCGGGCGAGGCGTGAAGCCTCCCCCCGGCCTGAATTTTGGCCGGGCGAGGAGGGAAGCCTCCTCCCCCGCCTGAACTTTGGGGGGAGCAGTGAAGCGCCTCCCCCCCACCGCCAAGCAAGCTACGAGACCAGGTAAGTGACTTTCGTGCACCCCTATTATCCAAGTGGTGCTGCAGAGTTGCAAGGACAAAGCAGTTGCATCTGTCTGAGAGTTGCATCAAAACAGTTGCATCTGTCTGAGGGTTGTTCCATTGGTGCACTTGGACCAGGTTAACAAATTCCTTTATTTGTGTCCTCTGAGGATTGACCACACCTTGTGCACCCCAATACATGGCTGTTGGGTCTGTGTGGCTTAATGGGTCAGACATTGTGAAGGCCTGTTATGTATCTTCAAGTGGTTCATTCAACCACCACTGAGATATCTCGTACTGGAGACTGAGTGCCACCGGTGTTCAGCATACCATAAAACTTTTAGCAATGGGGCTAATGAAATGCAAAGCTTTCTGTGAGTCCAAGCTAGCCTTCCTATCAAATCATCTGAAATATTTATTTGTCCTTTTGAATAATTGATAGGGGCATCAGCTATCCTGGTCAATTGATTTATTAAGGGGCTGTTCAGAATTAAACAGCTTAAAGATATTAGATTTAGCAGCGACCTTGCTTGTTAGCATATTCATTTACCTACGGGAGCTCCTATTAGATATTGTTAATACATAACGTTCCCAGTCATGGCCCGGATCTCCACAAATTGCATTAACACTGGGGCTGTTTAGCCACAGAATAACAGGTTTGATTGAGTGCTGCGTTTGGTGTAATTAGATTTTGCTGGAGAAAGGGGGGGGACTGGTTTTAATGCGCCATGCATTAAACTAGATATGTCATCAGCATTATGGTAATTGGCAAACAGGAACATCAGAGACCTCGCTGTGTGAGAATGTTTGTGTTTATGGCTTGTCCTCCCATTCTCCAAGATAGTGCATAATAAGATATGTGGTCCCTTAGATATGCATCATTTTTATCAAAGGTGGTTGGCTTCTTCAAATAATTTGAATAATCAAAAAGTGGAATATTTATTATGGAATACTGGAATCAACATATTGTTAGCAAATAGTGCCAATTATTGGATGGTCTGTAAAGCTCATTGAGATGGGTTGGGGAAGGGGGCACATTTCCTCGGTTAATCACACTCCATCATGATCATGGAATGGAACCCTGGCCCTGGGTAAACCTAAACAGATGTAGGGGTCAACGGATGCTGATGAGAAGGTTCAATTCCTATTGGCTCCTATTGTAAAAGGTCAGAATAAATTTTCAACTTGTTCTCGATGGATCAGGTTCACAGCTTGGGGGGGGGTTCGTGGTGTCATTGTTGTCACTTGAGGCTCAGGTGACCTCTGTGTCACAGAGTGCCTTCTACTAGCTTCAGCTGGAGGCTGAGTTAAGCCCTTCTCTGGGCAGGGATAAGCAGGCTTCACTAGTCTGTGGTCTGGTGCCCTGCAGGTATGGACTCTATGTGGTGCTACCTTTAAAGATGGCTCAGAAACTGTAGCTTGTGCACAATGCAGTAGCCAGATTAATAGCAGGGACTAGAAGGTCTGAGCATAGAACACTGATTCAGAACCACTTGCATTGCCTGCCTGCATGTTTCTGAGCCCGATACAAGGTTCTGGTTTTAACCTATAAAGCCTTACATGGCTTGGGACCACAATACCTGATGAAGCACCTCTCCCAGTTTGAACCAACCTGTACTCTATGATCAACAGCTTAGGCCTGCCTCTGAAGGTCTTTCAGAGGATAGCAACAAGGGAGAGGGCCTTCTCAGTGGTGCCCCCCTGACCCTCAAAGTGAGATCTGCCTGGCACCAACATTGTGCCATTTTCAGCGCCAATTTAAGACTTTCCTCTGCTCCCAGACATTTGATGGCATATGACAGGTCTTCTTGATCTAGTTATTTTGCTGGGCTATTTTTTAATCATTTTAAAAACAATTAAATGGTCCTTCTGCTCTCCATTTTATCCTCACAGCAACCCTGCGAGGTAGGTTAGGCTGCAAGTCAGTGACTGGCCCCTAGTCACTCAGTGAGCTTCATGGCTGAGTGGAACTAGAGTCCCAGCCTCCCAGTCCAGTAGTCTCTGACCACTGCACCATACTGGCACACATATTATCACATCTAGGTATAGAGAGAGTTGAACATTTTGAGTTATCCATGACATATAACTCCTGAAGGAGAGTCAACCATTTTGAATTATGCCATGAAAGAGAAACAATGAAACAAGAGAGGGGATAAACAAATAGGCATTTAAAATCATCATCATCATCTCGAATAGATCAGAACATCAATCCAAATAAAGTTAGTTGTTTTAACACACACACACACCCCGCACCCCCAAATCAATGGGTCTAAAGTTAAGTGTGACTGCAAATGCTGCCAACATTCATAATCAGTCCACCCGCTGGTCAGGCCTCACCCATTTATAATGCTCACCTTTTTAACAAGCCTGGGCCAGAGGTTTACGAATTTATTTATTTATTTTATTAAATTTATTAATCGCCCATCTGGCTGGTCGCCCAGCCGCTCTGGGCGATGTACAACAATAAAAACAGTTTGTACAATAAAATTCAACATTAAAAACATCACATTTCTAAAATTACCCTAGCCCACCCCAAATGCCTGCCTGAACAACCATGTTTTTAATGCATGGCGGAAGCTCATTAAAGAATTCACTATTAAGTTCAGAACTGATTGCAAGCTTCTGAGCATGTGCAGTCTGTATCTAAACAATGCCATTGCTGTGTATGCACCACATTGGTTGGCTTAACCCTTTCCTTGCCTAACCCATATGTACCTGCCCAGACCCTAAGATCATCTTCAGTGGTCCTTCTCAAGTACCCCCTGCCAAAGGAAGTGAGGCAGGTGACTACCATGATGAGGGCCTTTTCTGCTGTGGCACCCTGGTTGTGGAATGAGCTTCCTAGAGAGGCTTGCCTGGCAACTACATTATGCTCTTTCCAGCGCCAGATGAAAACCTTTATAAAAAAAATTCCCAAGCAGTTTAGCATTTTAGGCTTTTAGTTCTGTTGTTTTAAATCTGTGATTGTATTTTAAACCTCTGCATTGCTGCTGGGTTTTATTCTGGTTGTACTTTTATACTGCGGTGTGAAGTGATTTCTATTTTACATTGTATTTTATGCTGCATTTTGTGGTTTTAATGTTTGTGAACTGCCCAGAGGGTTTCAGCTATTGGGCAGTACAGAAATGTAATCAACAAACGAACTAGGGGTGTATGAAACCCCGCTTACCTGGCTCCGCCGGGTTCTGCAGATGGGGGGAGGCAATCTGTTCCTCCCCCCGGAATCCTCAATGGGGGGAGGCGATCCGTTCCTCCCCCCTGGAATCCTGCCTGGCTTGCTCCGCTCCGCGGCCATGCCGCGGAGCTGCCAGCCAGGCCAACCCGTAGCAGGGCCTCCAGCCACTGCCAGGCTGGTGCGGACGCAAATGGCGTCCTGTGTAGGGGATGCCATTTGCGTCCCTACGCCGGCCCATGATAGGCTATGTAAATATTTACATAGCCTATCATGGCTAAAGCAGGGATGCGAATGGCGTCCCCTATGCCATTTGCGTTCCCGCTTTAGCCATGAGAGGCTACGTAAATATTTACGTAGCCTCTCATGGCTAAAGCGGGAACGCAAATCACGGCAAAAAAAAAAAGGGAACACAAATGGCAGTGGCTACAGTGGCCGCCATTTGCGTTCCCTCTTTTAGCTGTGATAGGCTACGTAAATATTTACGTAGCCTATCACAGCCTCCGCAGGGACTCAAGTGGCATGCCTGTGTTAGCTGTGATAGGCTACATAAGTATTTACGTAGCCTATCACAGCCATTTGAAAGACATGAATGGCGGCTGCAGATGCGGCTGCCATTTGAGAAGCACCGGAACAGCCGACCAAGGTAGGCTCTGTTCCGGGCCCATTTTGCGGAGTAAGGGGGCAGGGGGCTTTGTTCCACCATGGATTTCGGGGGGGGGGGCGAATGCACTTGCATTCGGCCTCACTGAGATCCGTAGTGGAATTCTCTGCCATGCCTAAAGCAAACAAACAAACAAATCTGGCACTACTTCCCTCCTCACTGCCGCCACTACTCTTGCTCTGTGAGAAGTACGCAGGCTCGGCAGCATCCCCCCATTATTATTATTATTATTATTATTATTATTATTATTATTATTATTATTTTAATGTCATCCTACAGTCTCTTGAGCAGTTTCCCTTGTCGTCATCGCTGCCACAACAGCTCTGGCTCTGAGCAGACCTGACATGATTCCAAACTACAGTTCCCAAGATGCAGTTTGATATCACATATGTGCAAAAACTCTTTTACATGGAACAAGAGCTTGCTTTGAGGGAGAACTCTTGTCTGAGCCTACATTGGTGAGGTTGTTATTTTCTGAGTAAATAACAAACTCACTCAGGGTAAGTTGTTGCCATCACTAGTTATGACTCACATACCTTTGAGAGGGATGGATGAATCCATCAGTTTTGCTTTGTCACACATTTAATTTGATTTTTTTAATAACCCTCCTGTTCATCCCAAACATGAAGCAATTTTGATAAATTCTTATCAAAGCTGAACTGAACTGAAATTTAGGGATGGATGAAAGTCCCTTACCTGTTCTTGAAGCTTGCTTCGCGGTGGGGGGGAGGCTCTTCGGTTCTCCCCCCGAGGTTCAGACGAGGGGGGGTAGGTGCCCCGCCTCGCCCGGCCAAAATTCAGGCCGGGGGGGAGGCGCCCCATCACTCGCTGGTGAAACTCAGGCCGGGTAGAAGCGTCCCCTCTACCTGGCCGTGAAAAAAAAGTAAACAAAAAAACAAAAAAACCCACACACCCGTGATAGGCTACGTAATGATTTACGTAGCCTATCACGGCTAGATTTCCAAAGTCAGCCGTGATAGGCTACATAAATCATCATGGAACCTATCATGGGTGACTATGAAAAAAAAAAGCGCGTACGCAAATGGCGGCTCCCATGGGGACCGCCATTTGCGTTCCTTCTTTTTACACGTCTAGTCTACGTAAACATTTACGTAGACTACGGCAAAAATAAGGGTAATGCAAATAGCATTCCCTTATTTTCGCCATAGTCTACGTAAATGTTTACTAGACATGCCAAAATAAGGAACGCAAATGGCAGTTCCCATGAGCCGCCGCCATTTGCGTACGTGCTTTTTTTTTTTTCAAAGTCACCCGTGATAGGCTACGTGATGATTTACATAGCCTATCACGGCTGACTTTGGAAATCTAGCCGTGATAGGCTACATAAATCATTACGTAGCCTATCATGGGTATGTTTGTTTGTTTTTTTACTTTACTTTACTTTATTTTATTTTATTATTTTTGCAAATGGCGGCGGAAGCAGCCAGTCAGGAGACCGGCTGCTGCCCCCGCCCCCAACAAACCGCTGCCAAACTGCTGCCGAGACCCGCCACCGAGAGTGACATTCGGCCACGGTAAGTCCCATCCCGGGGCGGGGGCGGGGGGCCGGCAGAGAATTTCCCCACCAATTTCGGGGGGCTAAATGCATTGGCATTCAGCCTTCCAAAGATTCGTGGAGAAATTCTCTGACATCCCTACTGAAATTCCCATTCTTCTGCACTGACCAATTTCAGTAGGTACGGCTGTTCCCAGAAGGAAGAGGGCCATGTTGTACCTGCGTATAGGGCAGGGATGTCAGAGAATTTTGCCACAAATCTCAGGGAGGCCGAATGCCAGTGCATTCGGCCCCCCAAAATCGGTGCGAAACGGTCTACCCCCCTGCCACCCTGCTGGTGGCGGCAGGTCCGGCAGCGGTTCAGCGGTGGTTTGGCGGCGGCGGCTGCGGTGGCTGGTCTTCCGACCGGCCGCCACCACCGCCATTTCCAAGTTAAAAAAAACAAACGTGATAGGCTACATAAAGATTTACGTAGCCTATCACAGCTAGATTTTTAAAAAATACCGTGATAGTCTACATAAAGGTTTATGTAGCCTATCATGGCTGAGTTAAAAAAAACAAAAAACCGCGCGTACGCAAATTAGGGATGGGGGAGAATTTATCCCCGAAACATTGGGGGGGCGAGTGCCAACGCATTCGGTCCTCCGAAGGTTGTTCAGGGAGAAATTCTCCCCCCACATGCCCCCCGCCACTCCCCGGGATGGGACTTAGCTTTCACGAATGTCCCTCCCGGCGGCGGGTCCCGGCGGCGGTTCGGCATGTCTTCGTCAGGAGTGGGGGCGGCATCCGATCTTTCGACCGGCTGCCGCCATTACAAGAAAAGTAAAAAAAAAAACAACGCCCCTGTGATAGGCTACGTAACGATTAACGTAGCCTATCACGGCTAGATTTGCAAAGTCAGCCGTGATAGGCTACATTAATCGTCACGTAGCCTATCACGGGTGACTTAAAAAAAAAAAGCGCATACAGCTAATGGTGGCCCCCATAGGGAGCCGCCATTCGCGTTCCTTATTTGGTCCCTGTAGTCTACATAAAGATTTACGTAGACTACGGCGAAAATAAGGACAACGCAAATAGCATTGCCCTTATTTTCGCCATAGTCTACGTAAATCTTTACGTAGACTAGATGTGCCAAAATAAGGAACGCAAATGGCGGCGCCCATGGGCTGCCGCCATTTGCGTACGCGCTTTTTTTTTTCCCCCAAAGTCACCCGTGATAGGCTACGTGACAATTAATGTAGCCTATCACGGCTGACTTTGGAAATCTAGCCATGATAGGCTACGTTAATCATTACGTAGCCTATCATGGTTTTTTTTTCACTTTTTGTTTCACGGCCGGGGAGACAGGGCGCTTCTTCCTGGCCTGAATTTCGGCCGGGTGAGGCGGGACGCCTCCCCCCCTTGCCAGAACTTCAGGGGGAGAAGCGAAGCACCTCCCCCCCACCGCCAAGCCAAGCTGCGAAAAGGTAAGTAACTTTCGTACATCCCTAACACGTTTTTTTTTTTTTTACTTTACTTTTTTTTTCGCGGCCGGGTAGATGGGGCGCTCCTCCCTGGCCTGAATTTCGGCGGTGAGGGATGGGGCGCCTCCCCCCCAGCCTGAATTTCGGCCGGGCGAGGTGGGGCGCCTCCCCCCCTCGCCTGAACTTCGGGGGGAGAAGCGAAGCGCCTCCCCCCCACCACGAAGCAAGCTGTGGGACCAGGTAAGTCCCTTTCGTCCATCCCTAGTACGGATCCCCCACTGTCCGTTCTGGTGGGGAATCTGTGGAGGTGGGAGGTGCTCTGTTCCTCCACCCCACCCAGGAATCCTCTGGAGCGGTTCCTCTCTGTGAAGATTCCGTGTAGCCACTCTGGCTATAGGGCCGCTTACCTTGCTGGCCAGAGCCGTTCGTCTCCTCCACACCGATCGCCATTTCTTTTTCCTTTTCTTTTTAAAGAGCAGTGAATATAGTGAAAATATTAGCATATAGTGAAAACAATAGCAGTGAAAATGGAGCAGTGAATCTTGCATATAAGCCTATGGACACATAGACTTATATGCAAGATTCACAGCTCTATTTTGTGTATAAGTCTATGGGCACATTCTGCCAATCGCTATTTTTTTTTTTTTTAAAGAAAGGGGGATCAGCGCAGAGGAGGTGAACAGCTCCAGCAGAAGAAGCAGCCGAGTGCCGATCCGCCTCCAATCATTCTGGAGCGGAGGTAAGTGGTGCCAATCTGCTGTGGATTCCTGAGGATGGATTCAAAAGAATCCAGCCTCATTTAAGTCCACGGCGGATTTCTCTAACATCCCTACCTGTGTGCCATAAAGCTGCTAAGGATGAAGAGCGTGAAAGAGAAAAGAGGTGGCAACCTTAACTGAGCACCACTAACATGGCTGAATACACAGGGATTCAAACCCAGATTTTTAAGAGCTAAGCACTAAAATCCCTCTGCCTGGACAAATCTGCCAAACTTGCTTTCATCCACATACTTTTTTCCCCTCTCTTTTTTACAAAAATCTCAAGTTGTTTCCATCACAAATATGAAGACATTTGTGACATTTGGTAAATTCTTAACAAAAGCAAACTGGAACGGAATCATCACCCACCCCTAGCCATTGATTTCAGTGGAACTTGACTCACTTCCACTGAAATGTGGAAACGTGTCAAGTTCTATGTTTCAGTGAAAGAATGATTCACTTTAGGTGGAGCGGGGGCCTGGTATTCAAAGTGATGGGGGGGTCATTATTCCATAGAGTCATTCTATGACTTCTGGACAAATTCCTATGCCTTTTCTACTAAGGGCCAGGCTACACGTGACGTTGAAAACTTAGCAAGCAGCTGAGTCTTTCTCTTTTTATTTTTATGGCTGTGAGAGCTGGACTATAAGGAAGGCTGAGCGCCGAAGAATTGATGCTTTCGAACTGTGGTGCTGGAGAAGACTTTTACGAGTCCCCTGGACTGCAAGGAGGTCAAATCAGTCCATCCTAAAGGAAATCAACCCTGAGTGCTCATTGGAAGGACAGATGCTGAAGCTGAAGCTCAAATATTTTGGCCACCTAATGCGAAGAGAAAACTCTCTGGAAAAGACCCTGATGCTGGGAAAGACTGAGGGCAAAAGGAGAAGGGGACGGCAGAGGATGAGATGGCTAGATAGCATCACTGATGCAATGAATATGGACTTGAGCACTCTCCGGGAGAGAGTGCAGGACAGGAAGGCCTGGCGTGCTATGGTCCATGGGGTCATGAAGAGTCGGACACGACTGAACGACTGAACAACAACAACAAAGTACAGTGAGGTGATCCGGAGTGGGACCCTAGCATGAGCGGTGAGGAGCTTTATCCATTTCCCCCCCCTGCTGTGGTCCCAAGCAAGATCCCTCCCCATCCCCACCCCCCCTGCGCATGCACACATACGCACACACCCCTGGAGTTTTCATTGCCCAAATGTAATCCATTAAGAGGAATGGACAACTTTGGGGCAATGGAAATTGATGGGATGGGGTGGTTAGTCTGGTTTGGGGCCACAGCAAGGGGACTAATCTAGATTCGGGCCACAGTGTGAGGTAAAGGGTTAAAAAATTCCCTTACCCCCTACACTAGTGTCCTGATCCAAATCAAATGGAGGGAATGGTTGGCTGGAGTCCTGAACAGGAAACAGTCCTTTTAGTGGAGAGAATATACTGCAACTTCTTATTGTCAGACGCAGTTGTACTACATATTTTTAAACTGCATTTAGTTCAGATTCAGTATGGCATTCCATCCAAGCTGGATTTTGCCCTGAAGACACAAGAGAAGAAGAAGAAGAAGAAGAAGAAGAAGAAGAAGAAGAAGAAGAAGAAGAAGAAGAAGAAGAAGAAGACAGATTTCCAAAGAAACATGTCCCTAAATGGTAATATCATTTTGTAGCCTTGTGATCTGCCTTTGTGTGTGAAAAACTACTTGTAAATAAATGAGAATGCTGATATCCTAAAGCTGGTTGAATTTTAGCCAATATCAATATATTCCCACAGTATCCAAGGTCCAATTAAAACAAGCAGACTACAACCAATCTGGATTTACACCCCCCAGCAACTTGTAGTCTCTAAGATTCACTAGTCATTCACACTAACAGGTAGGGATGGCGGAGAATTTCTCCCCGAAACTTCGGGGGGCCGAGCGCCAACGTGTTCGGCCCCCCGAACAAGTTTCGGGGAGAAATCCTCCGCACCCCCCCCCGCCCCCCGCACCCCCCCGGGACGGGACTTACCTTCCCTGAATGTCCCTCCCGGCGGCGGGTCCGGCTAGCAGTTCGTCCGGTGTTCGAGCGGGGCAGGAGCGGCAGCCAGTCTTTCGACCGGCTGCCGCCCCCGCCATTGCAATCAAAGAAAAAAAAAATGTCCCCTGATAGGCTACGTGACGATTCACGTAGCCTATCATGGCTAGATTTGCAAAGTCAGCCGTGATAGGCTACGTGAATCGTCACGTAGCCTATCACGGGTGACTTTAAAAAAAAAAAAAAAAAGCACGTACGCGAATGGCGGCCCCCATAGGGAGCCGCCATTCCCGTTCCTTATTTGGTCGCTGTAGTCTACGTAAATCTTTACGTAGACTACAGCGAAAATAAGGGCAACGCTATAACTTTTTTTTTTAAAGTTATTTTTATCCCATGTTTTAGGGCCAAGGCCTAACAAGGCCCTAATCTTTACTAGGGATGGCAGAGAATTCCGCCAGGGATCTCAGTGAGGCTGAATGCCCCCGAAATCTGTGGTAGAACGGCCTGCCACCCCACACCCCCCCGCGGATCCCCCCCAGGATGAGACTTACCTGGGGTGGATCTTCCGGGCTGTGGTGGCTCCGGTGGCGGCTTCCGCGGCAGCAGCTGCGGCGGCTGGTCTTCCGACCGGCTGCCACCACCGCCATTTCCGGGGGGGGGGGTTTACAGAGACATGATAGGCTATGTAAGTTTTTACGTAACCTAAAACGTTTGGGTAAAAAAAAAAGGCATACGCAAATGGTGGCGGCTACGGCCGCCGCCATTTGCATTCCTTATTTTGGGCCGTCTTAGTCTATGTAAATATAGGGATGTATGAAAGTCCCTTACCTGATCCCGAAGCTTGATTCGCGGTGTGGGGGAGGCGCTCCGTCCCTCCCCCCAAATTCTGGCCGGGGGGGAGGCGCCCCATTCCTCTGGCCACGAATCCTTCTGTCCTTCCGGGATGCAAAAGGCGGCAGTCGTAGCCGCCGCCGTTTGTGTCCCTGCAGTCAGCCGTGATAGGCTACGAAAATGTTTAGGTGGCCTATTATGGCTGAGTGAAAAAAAAACAACCGCGCGTATGCAAATGGTGGCGCCCATGGGCGCCGCCATTTGCGTTCCTTATTTTGGCAAGTGTAGTCTTCGTAAACATTTACGTAGACTATGGTGAAAATAAGGGGAACACTATTTGTGTTCCCCTTATTTTCGCCGTAGTCTACGTAAATGCTTACGTAGACTACACGTGCCAAAATAAGAAACGCAAATGGTGGCGCCCATGGGTGCCGCCATTTGCGTACGTGCAGTTTTTGTTTTTTGTTTTTTTTCACTCAGCCGTGATAGGCTACGTAAACATTTACGTCGCCTATCATGGTGTTTTTTAAAAATCTAGCCATGATAGGCTACGTAAATCTTTACATAGGCTATCACGTTTGTTTGTTTTTAATAGGGTTGGCGGAGAATGTCGCCCCGAAATTTCGGGGGGCCAAGCGCCAATGTGTTCGGCCCCCCGAACAAGTTTCGGGGAGAAATTCTCTGCACCCCCCTGCCCCCCGCACCACCCCGGGACGGGACTTACCTTTCCCGAATGTCCCTCCCGGCGGTGGGTCCCGGCGGCGGTTCATCAGGTCTTCATCAGGGGCGGGGGCGGCAGCCGATCTTTCGACCGGCTCCCGCCGCCGCCATTCCAATAAAACTAAAAAAAAAACACATGCCCCCGTGATAGGCTACGTGACGATTAACGTAGCCTATCACTGCTAGATCTGCAAAGTCAGCCATGATAGGCTATGTAAATCGTCACATAGCCTATTACGGGTGACTTAAAAAAAAAAAGCGCGTACGCTAATGGTGGCCCCCATAGGGAGCCGCCATTCCCATTCCTTATTTGGTCGCTGTAGTCTACGTAAAGATTACGTACACTACGGCAAAAATAAGGGCAACGCTATTTGCGTTGCCCTTATTTTCGCTGTAGTCTACATAAAGATTTACGTAGACTACAGTGACCAAATAAGGGACGCGAATGGCGGCTCCCTATGGGGGCCGCCATTTGCGTACACACTTTTTTTTTTTTAAGTCACCCGTGATAGGCTATGTGACGATTTACATAGCCTATCACGGCTGACTTTGCAGATCTAGCAGTGATAGGCTACGTTAATCGTCACGTAGCCTATCACGGGGGTGTTTTTTGAAAAAACGTTTTAGTTCGCGGCCGGCCGAGGCGAGGCGCCTCCTCCCCGGCCTGAATTTCGGCCGGGCGAGGCGGGAAACCTCCCCCCGGCCTGAATTTTGGCCGGGCGAGGCGGGAATCCTCCCCCCCCTGGCCTGAACTTCGGGGGGAGAGCAGCGAAGGGCCTCCCCCCCACCGCAAAAAGCTGCAAGACCAGGTAAGTGGGTTTTGTGCACCTCTAGTTTTTAACTTGGAAATGGTGGCAGCGGCAGCTGGTCAGAAGACCTGCCGCCGCTGCCACTGAACTGCCGCCGGAGCTGCCGCCACTGCCAGGTACATTCGCACAAGGTAAGTCCCATCCCAGGGGGGTGGCAGGGGGGTGGCAGACCATTTCTCCACCAATTTCGGGGGGCCAAATGCGCTGGCATTCGGCCTCCCTGAGATTCGTGGAGAAATTTTCTGACATCCCTACGTAAATATTTACATAGACTAAGACGGCGAAAATAAGGGGAATGCAAATAGCGTCTGCTACGGTATTTGCATTCCCCTTATTTTTGCCGTCTTAGTCTACGTAGATATTTACGTAGATTTAGAAGATAAAAATAAGGAACGCAAATGCCGCCACCCAGAAGTTCCGCCACAGGTAAGTCTCGTCTCGGGGGGGGATCCGCGGGGTGGCGGGGTGGTGGCAGGCTTTTCCGCTACGGAGTTCGGGGGACTGAATGCACTGGCATTCGGCCTCACCGAGATCCGTTGCAGAATTCTCTGACATCCCTAGTCTTGCGCACCTTTCGTGGCTTGGGGGGATGGGGGCTTCCTTCCACGATGGGTTTCGGGGGGCCGAATGCACTGGCCTTCGGCTTCACCGAGATTCATCGTGGAATTCTCTGACATCCCTAGGCGTAAGTGGCCACCCTACTGGGTAGAGCAAGAGAATACCGCCGATTGCAAGCCTGGAGAACTACTGCCAGTCAGAATGGGCAAGACTGAGATAGATGGACCAATGGCTGGACCTCATATAAGCCTGCTTCCTATGTTCCAAACCAGCCCTCAAAACCAAGAAAACGTTTGGCAAAATAAAGTAGGGATGTACGAAAGTCACTTACCTTTTCGCAGATTCTGTTCATGGTAGGGGGGAGGCATTCCGTCCCTCCCCCTGGAATCCTCGACGGCCGGCTGTGCTCCGCAGCAGCTCCGCAGAGCAACTGGCCAGGCCCAGGACAGGGCTGTCCACAGCCGGATTTCCGGCCGCGGAGGGCTCTGGGTAAAAAAAAAAAAAACGCGTACACAAATGGCGGCGGCTACAGCTGCCGCCATTCACGTTCCTTATTTTTCTTCGTCTTAGTCTATGTCAATATTTACATAGACTAAGACGAAGAAAAGAAAGGGGAACGCAAATAGCGTAGTGGGCGCTATTTGCGTTCCCCTTTCTTGTCTTCGTCTTAGTCTACGTAAATATTGACGTAGACTAAGACGAAGAAAAATAAGGAACGCAAATGGCGGCAGCTGTAGCCGCCACCATTTGCGTATGCATTTTTTTTTCTACCCAGACATGGTAGGCTACGTAAGTCTTTACGTAGCCTATCATGTCTATGGGGGAAAAAAAAGAAAAAAAGACAGACTGTGAATGCCAGCCCCCCAAAATCCATCGCAGAATGGCCTGCCACCCCCCAGTAAATCAGTAAATCCTGATCAGTAAATCCTGATCAAAACTGAAATGAAATAAATTTCTCATACATCCCTGCCTGAGATCCACTGCCAGTCAGTCTAGGCAATACTAGTCTGATTTACTATAAGATGGCTTCTTGTGTCTTTGGCTAACTGGGATGGCTAGAGTGTAATATATGAAACCAGCCAGGCCTTATTTAAGCTCTGAGCCATCATGACTCAGTAGAGCCAACTGGGAGAAAAAAGTTCTAATTCACGCACCCAACACATCTGAATTAACTTCTTTATCGAAACCCCAGTCTTCTGCTTCAGATTAAGTTCTACCTTACCACCCAATACACAGCCCCCAACCCAATCCATATGGCGCAGCTGGCCTTAGGTATGATGTACAAGACATTACCTGAGGGAAGCGATTCTCCTTTCAGACGCAGTGGCCTTGAAAATGTCCACCTCTTCCCTGGCCTCCCTTTTTTTAAACGTTTCACATAAAATGGTTTTGGCTTCCGAGGTGTGAAGGGTACATGGCCCAGAGCGCATGTAACTCCACCAACCCCCCCAGGAAACAGGTCTGTCACCGTGCAGCAGACATTTCAGATTTTCCAGGTTAGTGGCAAACAACGCAGTGCACCAAAGCCCTGTGTGTCGCCTCCGTGAGGGACGGCGGGGGAATCGGGAACATTTGCTGCTGTTTGCTAATGGTTTAGGTAAGCCACGCGGCATCGAGCTCAGCTCCTCGTGAGGCCCATTCGTAAAGGCATTACCTGTTTTGCTTGAGGAAACAGCGCCTGAGGTTGTCCCAGCACATCCTTTTAAAGAATAGACCATTACAAAGTATCGCTTAAGCTCACTTGTGTGTTGGGGTGGGGTGGGGGAGGCATATAAAGTGAGCATTAGTTCTTTTAATGCCAATATTCGTGTGTCATCAAAGAGACTAATACAATTTCTTTACCTTGCTCTCGCTCTAGCATCTCCTTTCTTTCTTTCTTTCTTTTTTAATGGACATCTACAGTACCTTACCCTATCTAGGAACAGGAAAAAGAAGGAAACAAAGTAACAAACACCTTTAAGGCTGTTCTGTTCTCTCTCTCTCTCTCTCTTTCTTTTTTTTTTACACTTATTCCCTTCTTTTCTTCTTTAAATTACAATAGATTTCTTTTCTTTTCTTTTTCCCCCCTCTCCTAAAGTTGTATTAGGGATTCACTTAAGCAGAAATGAACTGTAATATGCAAATAGTTCTAATTGGACTGCTAATAGAGCGTGTCTCTGTTGTTTTTTTGTAAGGAGTTTTATGTCTATGTAATCAGTGCAGACAGACGTTAAGTAAATGAAGAGGCAACTAACAATGTCAGAAAAGAGACCGGGCGGTTCCAGCTGACACTACCCTAATCTTCCAGGACCCATTAAATGGCAGTTTCAACGCATTACCTACCATAACAGCCTTGAATATCACTGATTTTATTTGCAGTATCAAACATTCCATTTCATGCCCCATTAACAATGGGAGCCTGAGCTTTTGACGCAGCTAAACATTTTACTAACTACCTGGACTAAGTAACCAATTAACTTTTGGAGACAATACGGCCAATTAAGCGCAAAAAGGTAAGGCTGCCATCCCCCACTAAAATTGAATTTCCCTTTTTTTTCCCCCTGCTTCTCTCCTTGATGGCATTTAGCACTGGATTGTTAATGGAGATTTGGTCCTTATTAAAAGGACGGTAATGATAAAGTTCAGGGGACTTGAGTTCTTGCAGAATAGGTCACAGAGCATCCCAGAGGGCCACTCATTTCATTCTTTGTGCCAGTGCGCTGAATCGAGAGAGCTGGCAACGAGCGCTAAGCTGCCATTCCATCGCGCAATATGGCAGCCTGTGCCTGTGACCAAACTTGGCCTATGATACTCTAGGATACCGAAGAAATCAATAATAATTATGGCTGCTGTGTTGCACCACTTCATTAAGTTCAATTAATTGATGATGAACCTTTTGTTTCATTTTTTAAAGAAAATTTAATCAAGAAAGCATGTTGAAAATAATACTAACAGGCATGTATTTATTCATTAAATGTATAAACTACCCACCTGCCATTTGCCCTTGGGGCAGGATATAATCATTAAAACACACACCCATAATACATTAACAATAAATATCAACAATTAGAATATCAACATAATAAAAAAATAAAGCATTAAAGTAATTAAAGAGCCAGAGTAAAGTGAACAGATTAAAGATTGAAACTAAATGCTTGCTGAAAAAGGAAGGTCTCAACCTGGCATCTAAGGGCTTCACACTGAGCTTTTATCCTGCGACTGAGATGGTTCCTTCACGGAAGTTTGCAGGGTCTTTACAGGACGCCGTGATCATCCAAGGCGTCTCCTGCACTAAATGCCCTTTGTTCCGTTTTTAAATAGATCGCAGATAATGAGCTATCAAATTACCTATCACACCACTGAGGACGTTTGAACATGAACTTCAAGAAACATACAGGAGAAGGTGCTCCTTCCGATAGATGTATTGATAATAATTCTAGTAATTACAAAAACAGTGGGTACTAGGTGTCATCTTACAGGAGGCATACCCTCTTCTGTGACACACAGGAAGAAATGCCTCCTTTCTGATGAAGCCTGCTGTGATAATGGTGTACATTCTCCAAAAACAAAATATGGGATTGTATCCAATATTAGTCTGATATATATCCCACTCATTTCAATGAGTCTACTCTAAATAGAACTAACTTTAGATGCAACCCATTTTTTAAAAAAATTGCAGAGCAGCTGTCTGTGTTTATATGTAGGTTTACAGCACAATGCTATTCATGCATCTCTATTCAGACGTAACTCAATGGACTCTATTCATTGAACTCAATGGGACTTATTCCCAGATAAATATGTGTAGGACTGCAGAATTATTTAATTAATTGCTTGATTAAAATCCAGAGGATTAATCAACAACCATTTCTTTAGTCAGAAAAGAGTAATAATAAGAAGGTGAAGGTATAAAAGATAAAAGGAATGTGCATTTTTCCTTCTTCTTCCTCTTCCTCTTCTGCATTTTGATGGAATATTTTGGTGAAGAATATCAGCTGGGATCTCCAGTCCAAACTGCAACCCTGCCAACAAAATCAAGCCAGTGTCTTCTCAGCTCCTTCTCAATCTGCAAATATGGGGGATAATAATATTGACCTACCTTAGAGGATTGTTACAAAAATGCCTCAGAGCATGTATCAAGTGCTTTGAATGCTTTGACAGTGCAATCCCAAGGCATGTTTATTTCAAAGCCATAATTCCCACTGTGCTCAATGGGGCTTATTCCAAAGTAAATTGCATAGGATTGAAGCCTAGAATGCTCTATAAATGCTGAGTATTATTCTCATAATATGAGAGCCAGCATGGAGTAATGGTTAGAGCAGGGGTGAGCATCTTGTAGCCTTCCAGAAGTTTTGGCCTACAACTCCCAGCAGCCCCAGCCATTATAGCCAATGGTGTGGAATCATGGGAGTTTTAGGCCAAAACAGCCGAAGGGCCATGCATTGCCTACTCCTGTGTTAGAATGTCAGATTAGGACTGGGAAAATCTGGACTCACATTTCCACTCAGCTCTGAAACTCACCAGGTGACCTTTGAACTGTCATTATTTCTCCACCCAACCTACCTCATAGGGTTGTTGTTACATAGGGATGTGCGGATTCCCTACCTTCCGGTCCATGGGGAATCCGCCCGCAGGGGGGAGGTGATCCTCCCCCCAGAATCCTCTTTGGCCAGTTCCGCTCCGTGGCGATTCCGTGGAGCTGCCAGCCAGCTCCGAAGAGCCAGAGATACGGCCACCATGCCATATTAAACTATTACCTTAGTTTAAAGTAAATGCAGCCGTAAATGACTGCATTTAGCTTAAACTAAGACCTTTACAGCCACAAATGGCATCCTGGACACCATTTGAGCCAGTGCTTTTCATTCACACAATAGGCTACGCAAAAATTTGCATAGCCTATCATGTGAAAAACAGGACAGGGAATGGATATAATATCCAATATCATTGTTTAATTCTGTAAACTGCATTATCCTCTTTATTGAGTTTAGTCTTTCTCCCGTGTGGCAGGTCATTTCATTTACTTTCTTCTGTGGCCTTCATGCTTTTGTTTAAACTGGTGTGAGAAAGAGTGGTGGTAAAAGATGGTAAGCACACACTCAAGACAAGGGGTTGGATCCAGATTTAGTCATACCTAGAGTACACCCATTGAAATAAATGGGACTTACATTACTCATTCCTAACATGTCTAATCTATTTCAAGGGCTCTATTCTACATCTGACTGAATCTGAATCCAACACAAGATGTGACAATCCTTCCTTGTTGGTGAAGGATTGCCTTCTCCGGGGGTGGGGGTGGGGGATGCCTGTCCAGGCAAGACATCCATACACGATCAGGAAAACAACTTCAAAGTACAACAATCTTTCTTTCCATGCCTTATTTGCCCAGCAGCTATGCCAGTTACTAGCCCAATGGGAAATCCCTATCCACCGTGCCAATGTTGCTACAATTGGAAGGAAATCCATAAAGCAGGCGACGTCTTTGAAACCATACGCAAGGCGAGCGTGGTTTTCTTTTGCGGCTTCCCAAACAGCTCTGTGAATATTTTCAGTGTGTAAGACAAAATGGGAGCCCACATCAAGGAGGAGGCCAATTCTTACCATAACACAGTTAAAGATTATCCCCGCCACAACACAGCTGGTTTAAGGCTGCTATTAATCTAATCTCTTAAATGCATATAATATCCAAACAAGAAAGCCGGCATGCCGATCTCTGATTTATCTAATGGTAAAAATATGTCATGGGCTTTTTGCAGCAAGTCCTTACACCGCTGAGCAATTTTCGTGGCTGGAACCCTAGCCACCATCTTGGCGCTGCATCCAGCTCCAGGATTTGATGGGTGCTCCAGCTAAGCTTCCCAATTAAACTTGGTTTCTTTAACCTTTTTTTCTTCTTGTCATCCTTCTAATTCATTTCTACCTGGAGGGAGACATTATTAATCTCTGTAAATTGCCACTCTGGGATTAGGTGAGTTTAATGAGGAAGGAGCCCACATTTTTAGGTGGCTTTCATGAAATTAGCTGGAGCATAACTCCAGTATGGATTCTGCCATCTTTTCTTCTGACTGCAGCGGACCTGGATTCTCTCATTTTGCAAAAGACAGAGTTCAGGTGGCAAAAGCACTTACAGAGCCATTTATGGTGACTGCCCCACAGTTGTGGAAATCTTGTCCCCTGGAGAATCCCTGAAGTTGAGAGCCAAATCCCTTGTAGAAGCATTTTAATACATTTCTGTTTGAGTTTAGTTTGGGTGGCCATTTCTTAGCTTGCATAGGAACAAAGGAAGCTGTGTTGTTCCATTTCAGACCCTCCAGCACGGTATTGTCTCTGTATTGACTGAGCTGCCCTTTACAGCTGCCGTTTGCATATCTGGAAAACCTTGAGCCACCATTTTTATGGAAAATGGAAGCTCACTAAGTGGACAAGTGGCCACTGGGCAATCATGGACTGTGCAGGCGCTTGGCAAGCAGGTCTGGTAAGTGGTGGCAGCTCGGTGACCGGGTCTGGGAGGCCAAGTGGGGGGAAGTCGGCCGGACTCCACCTCCTTTTTGAACTCCCACAACATCCCTAGTGGAGATGCCAGGGATTGAATCTGGGACCTGTCACATGCAAAGCAGGTGCTCTATCACTGAACTACAGACCTTCTCCTTAGGGATGGCTGGATACCCCACAGCTCAGGTCCTCTGGGTGCCTGCCCAACCACTGATGCAGCTCGCATCAGGACCTGTGCCTGAGCTCCCCCACCCCCCACTCTCCCAGCCGCCCTCACTCACACTGGGCCCATCTGGTGAGCTCTGCAATTGCCATTTTGTGAAAGAAAATGGTGATTGTGAAAATGCGCACATCTGATCTTATGCAAACTGGCACCCTGAATGGATGATACATGCAAGATTACAGGTGAGAATGGACCTGGAGACCATGTAGTCTAGCCCCCTGCTACAGTGCTGGCTGGATGCAACTACAGGTCCCTGGCCTGGACAGATGGCTCACCAACCTCTGTTTAAATACCTCATAGGAAGATGTCCACCATCTCCTGGAATAGCTGCAGCTTGGACCTTTAAATATTTGGCTACTAAGCATTTCTCATAAGCTTCTCTCCTCAAGCCATTTTAAGATGGAAAGAGCTGATATCACTGAGCTCCAAAATATAAAACCAATAGACCTCTTCATTTAAGTTTCCAGTGCTTGAGGTCCACAGTGTAGGTGCTGCAGATGCCCAGACACCCCCAGACATTGCCCTTGGTGACCCCAAACCCTCCTGCCCCTCCTGACTTTTTTCTTTTAACCTTTCGAAGGCATGCTCCAGTTTCCAACCACCCAGCCTTCTTTTCCTCAGAATAGCTCTGGGGCCCAGAGGAAGAAAGAACAACGGTCCCACTGTTGCCTGCTTAGTTTGAGGGGCTTGGGGGCAGTGGGGAGCATCCCCAGGGTGGATGTACTACCTGTTGTTGTTTTTGACTTGGGGTGCATGTGGGGATGTGCGAATCAGCAAAATCTCCAAATTCTACCTCAATGCTTTTTCTGGCTTGTTGTGTCCACATCAGATTGTGAACTTTGTTTCTGTTGTTTGAACAAAAAATTGTGTGCATTTTTATATGCCTTCCCCACCCTCCCAAATATAAGCATTCATTGCATGCATTTTTAAATGTATGATTCCCCACATTGATTAAAGCATGTCTGTGCACCTTTTTCAAATGTATAGATTGTTTGGATGTTTTTCTGTTGTTCTGTGAATTGCATCACAAGATTGAAAATGACTTCAGTTGGCGTTACGGTACGGACCACATTCGGTTCCAGGAAGTGCAAGCTGGTTAATTCTGGGCAAAAACAGGTGAACTGAAACAAAACAGGTGTGTGTGTGTGTGTGTGTGTGTGTGTGTGATGCCTAGATGGTTTTGCAAGGTGTGTGTTGGTGGGGGGGAAGTTCGTCCCTGGGTGTGTGTTTGTGTGGGTTGATCGGGGGGGGGGAGTTCTCCCTAGGTGTGCATTTGTGTGGGTGCTTTTTTTTTGGAGAGGGCTGCTTCCTGGATGTGGGGCATGTGTATTTTGTGTGTGGTGGGTGTTTCTGCGGCTACGGATCTTTCTCTGAGCATTGCCAGTTTCCCTTCTGGGAAATGTGTAATTTTGTTGTGTTATATGGGCTCAGATACGTAGTTTGGTATTTAGGGTTCAGACCCGACCTCTGCCTTGAACTTAGTTTCTTGAGCAGCTATCATGTCTTTTGTGACTACTAGCCACTCATGTATGACAGCCATCATGTGGTGGTGAGTGGTGACCATGGCAGTTTCTCAAATTTCCAGATGGGCCCACAGGCCCCAAAAGTTTGCTCCGTTCTATGGACCAATCATACGAGATGTCACAAAATAAAATAAATATTAGTTGATTAATCATACCGGTCAATGAAATATGCATAAATGTGCACAGTTACTTTTAGAAGACACATGCACATTTCACAGTTGGCCCTATCTTAACAGAAGTTCCCCTCATGCATGAGAGAGAAGGTCTGATGTTTCTTCTAAAATGCTGCTTGCTACTTGCGGTCTGTATTTTATTTTATTTTATTTTAAATTAACTTGGGGGCAGGGATCCGCTGCCCATTTCATTGGGGGCACCTCTTTAATTAATCAGAAGGTTTTGAATAGATTCATCTAACCACTTAATTGACAAAACATCGCAGTTCTGTTATTAGTAGATGTTCGACACAAAAGGGGACTACTGGGCAAAATAATCCAGCCACTTCTGGTGTGAGGAGAAAACTCTCTGGCCTTCAAACTATAAATAATCATAAAGGGTAAATAATAAAAGAGAGGTACAAGGCAAGTGGGGGAGGGACCCCCATATGTGAGAAGTTTTAAATGAAAGGTGATGCACTGTGAACTTAACACACTGGCCCTTTAGCCTTTCTGTTAACAAGGTAATCTGATTGGCATTGATTTTCTTCACCTCTGGTGCTAAGAAGGTGATGGAACGATGTCCACATAGATGTATTGAATCAGATACTAAACAAAGAGCAACATAAAGTACAATTATCAGCTTCCTGGCCTGCAGCTTGCTGATTATGACATTAGCAGAGAGACAAGGTCTGGGTGACTTAAATATATATATATATATATATATATACACACACACACACACACACACACACAGAGAGACCTCAGGTGATTTGGTTTTGAGGCCTGGTGAATTCTAGGATGCTCTTTTTTCTCGGTTCTTTCTTGCTTACACCTCTGATTATTGTTGTTAAAAGAAAACCGTTTCCACCGCTGCAGTTTACTGATAGGCATTCGAGTGTAATCTAATTAATTACTTTTATTACGCTTGCTGAGAAAATAGCATAAGGGGGAGGAATCAGCTACTAGCCTGCAAATTTCCCCCTGGGAAGAGAAGAAAGAGGGAATTTTACAAGACTAGAGGAAGAGAATGGACGGCTGCAAAGGATCTTGCATGGATTCTCTCCCCCCACCCCACCCCACTCCACACACACACACACACACACACACCCTTTTACGAAACTTATTTATTTATTTATTGCATTTCTATACTGCCCCATAGCCGAAGCTCTCTGGGCAATTCACAGAAATCAAAATCACAAAATGCAGCATAAAATAAAATATTAAATGTACACACAACTATGGTATAAATGTACAACCAGAATAAAACCAAGCAGCAATGCAGAGATTTATAGTACAATAGCAGATTTAAAACAACAGAGCTAAAAGACTAAGATGTTGAAATGTTAAAATGCCTGGGGAAATAAGAATGTCTTCACCCGGCGTCAGAAAGAGCACAATGTAGGCACCAGACGAGCCTCTCTCGGAGGATCATTCCACATCTGGGCTGCCACAGCAGAAAAGGCCCTCTTCCCGGTAGCAACCCACCTCACTCCCTTCTGCAGGGGATCCCTCAGAAGGACTGCTGATCATGATCTTAGGGTCTGGGCAGGTACATATAGGAGGAGATGATCCTTCAGATAACCTGGATTATTTCCTAACTCCAGATCTGTGCAGTGTGTGTGTGTGTGTGTGTGTGTGTGAGAGAGAGAGAGAGAGAGAGAGCGAGAGCACTGAAACCCCAATATATCATGATGTCTGTGCCAGAGCATGTCTAGCAAACAGAGGTGTGCCACAGAGAGGGAGTGTGTTCAGTGGTGAGCTCTTCCAAGTTCCAGCAGAGTAGAGTCTCTGCTAGGTTTAATAAAGGCAGAGGAGTAACCCAAATAAATGTGAAAGTTTTTCCTTTAGTCACCCGAGACTTCCATTTTGGCAAAATAGGGGAGGTAATAAGCAGATGTGGCCTAGGATCATTTTGGTGTCCATGCAGTTGCCTCATTGACCAGGGTGCCCAATGTCTACTCATCTCCCATCTTGCCTTTGCACAGGAAGTCTCACCAAAGGTGGGGTCAGCAAATCTCTCAAGATGCTGTGGTTGCCCCTGGACTCCTTCCTTCCAAGTCCCTTCTGTTGCTACCTTTTCCTCCTGTTCTCCACCCCTCTCCCTGGCAGAGGAATGATACTTTAGCCTTGGAAGCTGGGAAGTTCCACCCCTGCCATCCCTCATTTGAGCAGCTGCTGACCACTCCATGATGTTTTCGCTGTGGAACAGTGCAGCCACAGTGTGTGTGTGTGTGTGTGTGGTGGCCACAGTGGGACATTCAGGGGACACTTTGACACCCAGAGCTGAAGGGTGCTGCAGCTAGGGATGTACAGAGTTTGTAAAACCCATTCTGTCTGCATTTCACAGACTGTCAGGTGCCTTTCATTCCATCATCCACTCATTGTTGGGTTTTTCATGATTTCCCAAATATGTGCAAACTCTCACTTGCCACAATGCATACCGCCGCCACCATCATGCCCAAATTCCACCAAAATGTGCATCTTCATGCTTTAGCCTGTGGGGGAAATGTGCATATTAGGCCAGTGTTTCTAAATTGTATGTTATGTATTTTTCTACAACTGAATTTGTGTAAAGTTCCATAAAGTTTTTTTTTTTTTTTTTTTTTTTTAAACAGGTCCACAATTCCACAGAATCTCTACAACTTGGGAAAAGTCAGCCCTCCCCAGAATCCACAGGTCAGATTCATAGAAATCCCAAGTCATTTGATTCTGTTGCAGATTTTTCCAACATCCCTCATCTTAGCTGGAATCTCACTGGGAAGTGGACCTATCTGGTGCCAGGCGTCACACCCACAATGCATCGCTAAAGCCCATTACTGCATGGTAGACCAGCCAATTTATTCTTATTGTTACTTGGTTTGAAACTGCTTCTCTTCCAATGGTCCTGAAAGTGGCAAATTGGGATATGGGTATTTTGGCAATTAGGAGGGGATTCTTCAAAATATTTGGGAGGGGCTAATCATTTGTGGTAGCAGCATAATGTTCTCATGCGGTTCTGGAAAACAACAACAACAACCAAACCAAATTCCAAATGTATTTCCTGAAAGTAAAAATCATAGAATCATGGAATCATAGAAGAGTAGGGTTGGAAGGGGCCTACAAGGTCATCGAGTCCAACCCCCTGCTCAGTGCAGGAATCCAAGTCAGAGCATCCCTGACAGATGGCTGTCCAGCCTCGTCTTGAATCCCTCTGGTGTGGGGGAGCCCCAAACATGTCCCCAAACAAAACCATGTGTGTTTCACCACTTAAGTATGTTGTACCCCTTCTGGCGCCAGGTGAAGACTTTTTATTTTCCCAGTATTTTAGCATTTTAGCTTCCTAGTCTTTTAGCTCTGGAGTTTTAAATCTGTCTTTTAAATCTCTGCATTGCTGCTAGGTTTTAATCTGGTTGTACTTTTACGTTGTGGTTTTAAACTTTCATATTTATATTGTTTTATGCTGTGTTTTGTAGTTTTAATTTCCGCAAACTGCCCAAAGAGCTTCAACCATTGGGCAGTATAGGAATGAATGAATGAATGAATCTGCTTCTCTCAATCAGTTGTTCCAAAAAAAAAGCAAAAACAAAACAAAAACCTCATGGTACCTTCTTTAAAAACATTTTTTTTTTACCTCCAACACTCTTGACTTACTGGCTCAGACAAAAATAAACACCAGTGGCAAAAACCAATAGATTTCTTGGGATGTTTTTATTACCAGGGTGCTTTCCTTGATTATAGAAATAAGAGTGTAAATGCTGAGGGTGCAATCCTATGTTCTCCTCGATTGTGTCCCAGGGGCCATTGGATAGATCAGATTTCCCCCTCTGAGGCTGGAGTCAGAGTGCTGAACTTGCAGAAAAATCTGATATTAGACCCCCCCCCTTCCCTACCCCTGCAGAAAGATCTGCAATTCTTACCTCCCCAATGTCAGAGCTTCAACACTGGGAGAGGTAAAAAGTGGGCAGATTGGGGGCATGATATGAGCAGAGCGATGGAGGCTTGATACACCGTATTCAAAAAGCCCTCCCAGCCCTCTGCCAAACCCCCAACATGGGGGAATGTTTAGTCCTCCTCCAGGTGCCTCCTCTGAGGGAAGCTCGGAAGGCAGCAACTAGGGAGTAGGCCTTCTTGGTGGTACCCCCCCATCTGTGGAACGAGCTCCCCAATGAGGTCCGCCTGGCGCCCACATTGTTATCTTTTCAGTGCCAGGTTAAGGCCTATCTCTTTCCCCAGGCATTTGGTAGCACATGGTGAGTTTTAATCAGTCCTGGATGTGTCTTTAGTTATGACTGACTGTTCAACGTTGTTTTTAGTTATACGTTGTTTGTGTATATTGTCTGTGTCTTTTTATGTAAATGGCTTTTAAATTTTGTATATTGTATTTTAATGTTTTAAGTTCTGTAAACTGCCAGAGAGCTTCGGCTATGGGGTGACATAGAAATGTGATTAATAATAATAATAATAATAATAATAATAATAATAAATAGATCAGCTCAGGGGATGGTCTAACTGTTTCCATCCCATTGCTTGCAGTGGGAAATAAATAGGTTATATATATGAAAGAAAGAAAGAAAGAAAGAAAGAAAGAAAGAAAGAAAGAAGCAAATACTGTTCTTTTCTGCCCTCCTCCCTGACAGCAGGAGCCCGGCAAGGTTTTGGAAATGTCTGAGCAGTCCAGCCTCAGAGCCGACACAAGCACCAAAAGGGCTGCACCACTTTTGATTTTTTGATTTACTTTTTACTTATCATACAGATTAGCTTTAACCGAAACCCTCTGGTGAGAAGCGCATGTGTGTTCCTGAGTAGAGATGTATGTATGAGAAATGGTTTTCAGTACGTTTTTGATCAGGATTTTAGCCAGTCCGCACCTTCCGGACCGAACACGGACTTGGATGCACTCCGCGGTCGAACTCCGTACATTTCCATGCTTGCAATGTGATTCACAGATAAAAAATTAAAAATAAATAAAACATGTGTTCGACAGCATGTGTACATTTTAAACTGAGTACATTTCAAAAATGCATACATTTCAAAGACATATGCAATTGATGCCTATGTTTGGAGAAAATACGCACCGAAATTCACACAGATTTTCATGCAAGAAAAAACAAACAAAAAACAATCTAGCAATCTGATATGGACTCAAGTCCAAATAAGCTTAGAAGTGGAATCTGGAGAACTTCAGCAAGCTTCAATGTCAGGAGAGGTAAAAAAAAAAAAAAAAGTGGGCAGGTTGGGGGCATGATGTGGGCAGCGTGATGGAAGCTTGATACACCATATTCAAAAAGCCCTCCCAGCCCTCTGCCAAACCCCCAACATGGAGAAATGTTAACATCAGCTCAGAAGATGGTCTAAATATTTCCATCCCATTGCTTGCAGTGGAAAAGAAATTGTGTGTGTGTAATATAGATATTATGAGCTTGAGCCCATTTCAGAGTTCCAGTGAAATTCCAGTCCATTATAGACCTTCAACTGTGGGATTCCCCCCCCCCGCCCCCATATTTTAATATTTCACTAGCTATCCTGAAGGTAGACATGACAAGGTGTTGTTAGATTGTGTGGCCCCCTAAACAGCCCATGCATTGCAACATCCTTAGCTAGCAACATCTTTCCCTCTTCCCCACCCCATTTATTGACCCTGCAGGTGTATAAAGTACAACCACAGAGATCTAGCTCTCGGCTGTCTTTATGCACTAGGCAGCGAAAGTAATGACGCCTGGGATGTGGTATTATTATTTTATGACATCAGAAAAAGGTATGGCATTTTCTCAAGGGCAGCCCTATCCCCCTGCCCTCCTCTGCCTTGGCAGCCATCACTAATTGACTGTGAAAGTGGAGAACTCAGTGGTTTAAGATGATCTCCTCTCTGAACTCCAGAATGGTTTGTGGATGGAAATCAGCTGAAGCAAAACTGCGGCTCGATTGCATTGTCAAGGAATAGAGCACCTGCTCAGGCAAACGAGTAAACAGGCACAAGAGCCAAGCGACTGCCGTGTGTAATGATTAGCATTCTTGCCGTTTGGAGCCAGGGAGATGTAACCTTGGGGAACTGCCAGGCTCAGCTTCCGGCCAAGTTGAGAATGAGGCAGAGGTGAAGCAAAAGGGGAAAGGGCAGAAGGATGACAAGGAAACAAGAGGCCTCTGGCCATCAGTGGGAGCAGCGCCCCTGATTTGCTCCAACCCAGGGGTGCTGAACGTCAGGCCCACGGCCCAAGTCTCTCCTGCTCAGAGTCCCAATCTACCCCTCCTGAGATAGACACGCCCCTTCCCCTGACTGACAACCATTTGGTGATTTCCCGGCTTTTGCATGCTTTCCCCATTCAGAAAGGTGGGTTTTGTTTGTTTGTTCCTATTCTATTTGGCCCCTCTGTTCTATTTTGCCATTGGCCTCATCCCACTGCAGGCACGTAGCTCGGAAGAGCATCTCTGAAAGTGAATTTTGACCTCAGGCTGAAAGACGTTCAACACCCCTGTTCTAGCCAGTGTGCAAGCCTCACTGAAAGCACTGATAAAAGTCAGGGAGCATCTATGAACCCACCCTGGTCTTTTGTTGTCTAAAGGCTTCTCTGCTTCTCTGTCTGGTTTCCCTCTAGCTCCCTTCTTTTGCACAAGCTGATGCACACAATATGAATGCTGACAACCCCATGACTTCAGGTTCAAGGACCCACACACTGCAGGCTCAAACCCTTGACAGGAACTTGGGTCATATCCTTCCCTGGAAGTACTGGAGAGGTTTACAGAGAACACAAGAACAGCTAAATAGCGTCTTCCATGTCAGTGAGGATGGGATCTTCACAGAATCAACCATAGCATTCATTTTGTCTACCAGTCTCCCTCCAGGGCAGGGCAGCAGGGGGGGAAAAAAAAGATGGCCAGGTAATTAAATATTGCTGAACGGGAAAGGGGAAACCCGGACAGAGGTGAACATTTCACATTTGAAGACGTGGGTTTTGTTTGTTGGTTTGTTTTATCACAATGACCTTTTCAGAGAAAAGAGGAAGCCAGCCTCAGGTGCAAAAGGAATAGATAGACACATTTCATCTACGTTTAGCCTTGGTGACCCTTGAACTCACTTTTTCTCTCTGAACCCGTTTCCATGGACCATTTCTCCCCACCTCAAGTAAGAGACCTTTTGCTTCCAAAATGGAACTTAGAGACACAAGTCATTATCATTGTGTGTGTGCATGGGTGGGTGGGGTATTTGTTTCTAAATGAATTTAAACTCACTTCACTTAATGGATAATTCCCAGCATTTATTTAGTTATGTAAAATTTCTTTGGGCTGACCAAACAAACTTTCATCAAAGAAGAGCATCCATAAGCTGCACATTGAAGCAGCTAAGTTTTTAAAATCATCTCTCCCTCTCCCCCCTTCTCTCTCTCTCTGTGGTATATGTGTGTACATGCCCTATTATCATCTCATCGCTTCCCCAGCTATCTCTAACACAAGAGTCAAGGGGTTTCGGAGCACACACAAACACGAAAAGAGAGATTTCCGAGAGAGCAGGAGATTGGGCTGGGGTCATACGAAAGGGTAATTATTGTTAAATGTCAGGTTAACTCAGAAGGCCTCAGCTCATCCAACTGAGAACAGATTAGTCCAGATGGAGACATTTTCCACACGGTTCTGTCTAGCCAATCAGAAGCAGTTGGGATTAGCCAAATACCTTCTCTCATCTACTTGCTCATAGAAAGGTCAGACACTGCTCATTTCTTCCCTTTTAAGATGTACTTTTTATTCTTTCTTGCTTTTTTAAACATTTTTTTATTATTTGTAGCAGCCACATGCAGGGAAACAGGACTCTTTTATCTGCAAATTAAATATTCAACATTGACAAAACACACTTTTTTGGAGTGTCAGCTTCATTCATTTCTAAGAGTACTTTAATCTTTCTTAAAAAAAAAAAAAATGAAGACGACCTGAATATAAGTACCAGTTTTCTCCTCTAGTGTAAATTAGCCAAGCTCTCGTTGCACTAGATGGAAATATACTGAATTTACACTGCCTGAGAAGCTAGCCTTGTATTTATGTGTCAGGCAGTGGCTGCTTGGCGAAATGGTTTTTCCCCTGTTATTGTTTTGTGAATCTTTTAGAGGAAAAGAAAAATCCGTAATTTGATTTTGTTCTATATATATATATATATATATATATCCATTTGAAAATCACTGTTTATGTTCCATGCATATTTTTTTTAACACACAACCCAACTTAAAACAATAAGAAAAAAAGTTTTTAAAGAGGGAAGAAAAGAAGAAGAAACCCTTTAAGTCAGCCCTGGAGTGCTATAAAAACTAATCGGTTTTTATATACAGCTCTTTTTCCCAGACAGCTTAAATAAGTACACACATAAAACCCAGCGATAAAATGAACAGGAGTGAAAGAAAAATCACACTGGAAACACCATCCGCCAAGATCACTCTTCAAAACCTCTAAACGTTTTCCTGAGTTCTGAATTATTGCCGTTAGAAAGAGAACTCCACTCTTAGAGGTTTTTATTTTAGACTCTAGCAACCGCCCTCCCCCACTAAAATTTAATGGGCGTTACCCCAGCCCCATCGATTTCCATTCTGCCCCTTCTTCACTGACCCTTATGCCAGCATTTCTACATCTGCATTATATCTGCATTTCTACATACCCCACTCCCCAAAATATTCCCAGACTCTCTTTATCTCACCCCAACCAAGGGGATAGATGGAACTTGAATACATTTGAGCGTGCCACAAACCTAAGAGAGCATCAAAGGGCTGGATGTGCCTGATCTCATCTGATCTTGGAAGCTAAGCAGGGTCAGCCCCGGTTAGTACTAGGATGGGAGACCGCCTGGGAATCAGGCTTCCTGCATTGAGCAGGGGGTTGGACTTGATGGTCTTGTAGACCCCTTCCCACCGTGTGATTCTATGATGTCAATCAAAGGGCTGGATGCACCTGATCTCATCTGATCTTGGAAGCTAAGCAGGGTCAGCCCTGGTTAGTACTTGGATGGGAGACCACCTGGGAATCAGGCTTCCTGCATTGAGCAGGGGGTTGGACTCGATGGTCTTGTAGGCCTCTTCCAACCCTATGATTCTATGATCTATGATTCTATGATCTTCTCCCATATCTCTCCCAACCCGCACTGTGTGAATAAAGATCGCCACCTTCTGAAGGGCCACCTTGTGAGGTAAAGAGTGAATTCTTTCTCAGGCCTAGTTCTAAGGGTGAAAACATGTGTCTTTAAATATGTGTCTAACAGCACGTGTCCAACCGCCTGTTTGGTCTTTTCTTCTGCTTCATTTTTACTCTAGAGCAGGTGCAGGGCCCCTGATCCAAATCAGGATCTTAGTGTGGGGGTTAGGGGGGCCTTTAAAATCCAAATTGGGCTCCCTGTGCCTACTTCTAGAGTAAACACGATAAGAAGACATAGCTGCTAGACACACATTTAAAGCCATGTCTGTTTCAGTCCGTATTGAGCTGGTCAATCTGAGTCAGAGTTATACCAATTTAGACAGTGAGTGAGAGATCATGGGACTAACTGCATTACCATTCATACAAAACATTTCTGCACATAGAAAACTAACATGTCAGGGAGAAGATAAGGCTAGAATTCTACCCCTTGACTTCACCCAAATAAAATGAACTCGTTAAAATTAGGAGAAGCTTTACTTTGCATCCCAACTATGCAAGCTGTTACATATTCCTGTCCTCTGGAACTCTCCTCCAGTTGAGCTAAGGATGGGTGAATATGAAATGTTTGAGCTAGTTAAGATTCTCCAAATTCCTCCTTGAAGCTTGGTTCACCTCATTGGTGTTCCTGAATGCAAGCATTTTTTTCCCTTCTGATCAGGAAAAATGTGCATTTTTAAAAGTGCATGCCCCAAAATTGCACACTTTCCCCCATAGACTAAAGCATGGAAATGCAGATGGGAGGGGGGATTTCTTCAATTCCGCAAGAAAATCAAACAATTCTGCTGGTGTGCAACTACGCACTTTCAAACACAAATGCTAGTTTGGGACATTGCAAAACATTCCTGAGAATTGTGCTCCTGCTCACGTTCGGGGTTCTGAACAGGACATGTTCGCATGATTTGTGAAGAGGAATAACATTTCTGTACATCCCTCATTGAAGCCCACCTGAGCCAGTCTCTCTGCCTGTCTTTTGGTGGCCTAGTTCTCCCTGAAGTGGTCAAACTGTGTCTTGATGGTCCTTAGGAACATAGGAAGATGCCTTATACTGAGTCTGGTTATTGGTCCATCTAGTCCAGTATTATAGACACTGACTTGCAGTGGTTCTCCAGAGTTTCAGGCAAGATTTTTTCTAGCCCTCTTTGGTGATGCCAGGGATTGAACATAAGATCTTCTGGATGCAAAGTATGTGCTCTATCACTGAGCTACAGTCCCTCTCCTGAGTAGTAGGGGCTCCAACCACTTCCAATTGCAATTGGAGGCTCACGTGTCAAAATGTTCCACCCCCCCCCTCACAAACCCTACACATAGAAAGCCAATATGTCAAGGATAAAACAAGAATAGAATCCATCTCCCTGGCATCCTAGTTTTATATGTACAGGGTTCTGAAGTATTTTTGCATGGAGAAGCATTCACTCATGGGATCCAACACCTACCACCTGAAGTGATATATCCCAAACATGGGTGACCACATCAGGGTAATTTAGGCCAAAGTGGTGCCCCCCTTTTTTTTCAGAATCCCCTCCCAAAAAAGATCTTCCAGAATTCCCCTATCAGTTCATTTAGGAAAGCTATGGGAAAGGTTGTATTTATTTTGCCAGATTTTTCAACCTTAAGCTACCGGTACTAAGGTAGATTTAGAATGGTTTTACAAAAGCCCTCCTAGGATCGTAATTATTCTGTTTGGATTTTTTTTGTTTTGTTTACTGATTTTAAAGCAGTGTTTTATTGGTTTTGATCTGTTGTGTTTTACTAATGTTTTTGATAGTTACATTTTGACAGTTTTGCTCAAAACCTCAAATATAAATCTCAAAATAAATGGAAAAGTAAACAAAACTGGAAATGTGATTTAACATATATAAAAGTTAAAGGGGTTCACATGAAGGACATAAAGCTGGAGATCTCATGTCCCTTTTTGTTTTTTCTAATGTTTACTTGCATAGATAGAAAATACAGCTACGTGGAGGACATGTAGGTTAGAGAAAATATCTATAAAAGGTTGAGGGGAGGCAATCCTATGGGGTTACAAAAATATGGTACCAAAGGGGACAGCTGAACTAAATTTTGTTTTCCAAACCTCCCAAGCTGTAAAGTTGTATAAGCAAATTCAGGATTAATTTATTGCCAAGCTAATTTAATAAATGGAAGTATTTGAACAACTTGAACTTCCTCGTGGAAATAAAAATTATGGTGTCATTTGAATTCACATGAAGTAGAGAACTGAGTCTTCTCACAAATGCAGTTAAAAAGGGCACCATAAACTTCTTTTTAGGGGCACCATGTACAAAAATGCAATAATTGAAATATGGAGAGTTTTTAATCCTTTGCAGGGCTGCATATTTTAATTCTCCATAGCCATTCTCATGGGAACCACTGCTTGGTCACTGTGGCTGTATCTGTGGGAAAGCTGTGCTGTCCCTTGCAATTTTATCTATGGGGTTCTGGAGATTATTTTAACAATGTGCACCATGTGCTTTGTGATTGACTTGGGGCATCTCTACACTAGCCTAAATTCCTGCATTTAAAACTGGGCTTTCTGCTTCCATTTTAAATGCAGGATCACAATGACTCCCTTTTCCACCCTCTTCCTTCCCCCCCTTCCCCTTTCCCCCTCCTTCTCCCCGTATCTGAGTCTTCCATTATCTTTCATTGATCTCGTTCCTCTTCTTGCCGCTTTTCCTCTTTTCACAGAGGGAACTCGAGTGGAACACAAGTGCAGTAATTTAATAGCTCATTATCTGCGATCTATTTAAAAATGGAACAAAGGGCATTCAGTGCAGGTGGCACCCTGGAGGTTCACAGCATCATGTAAAGAGCCCACAAACTTCCGTGAAGGAGCAATCTCAATCACAGAATAAAAGCTCTGTGTGAAGAAAGCCCATTGCCAGGATAACACTGGAGATCAAGTTCACAGGAACGAGAGTATCTGGACAGCGCGATGAAAATGTTGACCCAGTTTATGGCTACTGTAAAAAAGGCAAATTCCATGTTAGGCATAATTAGGAAGGGAATTGAAAACAAAATTGCCAATATCATACTGTCCTTATATAAATCTATGGTGTGACTAGGGATAGATGGACTCACCTCCATCTGCTCCCTTTGGGTGATCGCCAAGCCACTGCTGCTGCTCACCCAGGTGAGCCACACTCTGGGAGCTAAAGGACAGCTCAGCGACCACCCAATTAGTGCTGAGAGGCTGTCCGTCCCCTTACTAAGCTGCAATTGTGTGCACGATCACGGCTCTTGGTTACTTCCGCATATCTAAAGATGCATCTATGGCTGCCTTAAAGGGGCATTGACTCAAGATTACAAGAGTAAAGTGCCCTTTACACTTGTAATCCTGAGTCATTGCCCTTTTAAGGCACCCATAGATGCAACTTCAGATATGCAGAAGTAATTGAGAGCCACAATTATGCACACAATTGCAGCTCAGTAAGGGGATTAATGGTCTTGCAGCACTTCCTGTCAGTCACTGAGTGGACAAGTGAGCCCCCTGTAGCCCAGCAAGCAAGGTCCAGATGGTCAGGCAGGAGGGAGTTCGTTGGACTCTACCCCCTGCTCGGACTCGCATACCATCCCTAGATGCAACCGCACTTGGAATACTGTGTACAGTTCTGGTCATCACAATGAAAAAAAGTTATTGTAGAGATGGAAAAAGTACAGAAAGGGGCAACTGAAGTGATCAAGGGTCTGGAGCATCTCTACCATGAGAGGATGTTACAACAGCTGGGATTGTTTAACTTGATAAGAAAAGGAGGGTAAGGGGAGACATGATAGTGGTCTACAAAATTATGCATGGTGTGGCGAATGTGGATAGGCAGACATTGTTTTCCCCCCCTCTCTCATAATACTAGAACCCTGGGTCATCTCATGAAGCTGATCGGTGGGAGATTCAGGACAGATAAAAGGAAGGACTTCTTCACACAGCACAGATTCAAACTATGGAATTTGCTACCAGAAGATGTAGTATGACCGGCAATTTGGATGGCTTTATAAAGGGGATTAGAGAAATTCATGGAGGAGAAGGCAATCAATGGCTGCTAGTCCTGATGCTTCTGTGTTACCTCCAGTATCAAAAGCAGTGAGCCTATGTACACCAGTTGCTGGGGAACATGGGTGAGAGGGTGCTGTTGCACCTATGTCCTGCTTGTGGGTTTTCCGTTGACAGCTGATTGGCTGCTGTGTGAACAGAATGCTGGATTAGTTGGACCCTTGGTCTGATCCAGCATGGCTCTTCTTATGTTCTTATGTTCTTATGTTCTTAGAGGATCTTCATTTTTTAACATGCTTAATGCGCAGATAGATAGAACATGGAAAAAGCTCCCTTTTCTTGGCAGTCTTAATGCATGGACCGGCTGATATGGGAGGAGGCACTCTTCCAGGGCCCCAAGCCATTTAGGGCACCCGCAACTTGAACTGAGCTCAGTAGGGAATAGGTGGCCATTGTATTTCCTTCAGAACTGGTTCCATCTAGATAAACTAGCCAGAATTCTAGTTGCCCATTTTTATACTAGTTGAATTTTCTGAAGTGTTCAAGGGCAGCCCCACATATATCGCATTACAATAACTGCAACTGGAGATTACCAGAGCATGGGTCACCATAGTTAAGCTATTCATTATCCAGGAAAGACCACAGCTGATGAACCAACCAAATCTGGTAAAAGGTGCTCAGAACCACTCAGGCCACTTGGGCCTGTACTGACAATGATGGATCAAGGTGCACCTCAAATTGTGCACCTGCTCCTTCAGGGAAGGGTGACCCCATCCAGAACAGGTAATACACCAACTTCCCAGACATAGGAACCACTAATTCACAGTGTTTCTGCCTTGTTGAGAGTCAGCTTCAGTTTATCGGCTCTCATCCAGCGCATTACAGAGTCCAGCAACTCCACAGCCTCACCTGAGTGATGATAAACTGAGAAATAGAGCTAGGCATCATCTGCATCACTGCAAATCCCTGGGGGCCTCACCTGAAAACTTAATATAGATGTTAAAAAGCATGGGGGATAAGACGGAACCTTGAGGGACCCCACAGGTCAAATGCCATGGGGTCGAGCAGAAATCCCCCAATATTACTTTCTAAAACTGACCCTGCAGGTAAGGGCAGAACTACAATATCACTTTGTCTCCCAAACCCAAACCACAGAGCTGTTCCAGCAAGATACCATGGTTAATGGTATCCAAAGCTGCTGAGAGATCAAGAAGAATGAAAAGGGTCACCCTCCCCTGCCTGTCTCCTGACAGAAGTCACCCATAATGGTGACCAAAACTGTTTCAATGTGAAGCCCTCACCTAAACCCAGATTGGGATGGGTCTAGATAATCTGTTGTTGCATCCAGCAATACAGAGTTGCACCATGACTACCCTCTTGAGTAACTTGCCCCCAAAGCAGGGATGGTGGAGGAATCCGTCCAGGGGGTCAAGTCCACCAAGCTTTCCCAGCTTGGCCCCCTGGACTCTGGCTCGCTTGTCCTCAACCTGGCCCAACTTGAACTGTGCTGAGCCAGGACAGCTCATCATAGAATCATGGAATCATAGAATAGCAAGGTTGGAAGGGGCCTACAAGGCCATCGAGTCCAACCCCCTGCTCAATGCAGGAATCCAAGTCAGAGCATCCTTGACAGTTGGCTGTCCAGCCTCCTCTTGAACGCCTCCAGTGTGGGAGAGCCCACTGCCTCCCTAGGTCATTGGTTTCACTGTCGTGTTGCTCTAACAGTCAGGAAGTTTTTCCTGATATTCAGCCGGATGGACTTCTGCCACCAGCACCACCGCCATGCGCAACCCCCTCACACTCTCCTTGCTGATGCTGACACTGGCAAGGAGGGTGTGACGGGTTTGTGCGCAGTGGCAGCAGTCCTGGTGGCTGTGGGGGATGATGGCAGGAGTCTCCGCCTCCACCACCCACCACCTGCCACTGCTGGCACTGCCAGCGCCATGCACAACCCACCGGCAAGGGCTTTGCGCACAGTGGCAGTGGGCAGTGAGCAGGAGCAGCAGGAGTCCCCAACACCACCCCCTGCTGTTTGCCGCAGCCTGTGTGCAAATGCCTCCTTTTTTCCTCCCTGGACCCCGTAGGGAGAGGGAGACATTTGCATACAGTGGGGGGCGCTATGCATGGGTGTTTCCTTCTCCCTCCTGGGGACCAGGAGGGAGAAGGAGCCACTCGCACAGCAGCCCCACCATGACTGGGAGTCCGCGAGTTCCGTTGAGGAGTCCACAGCTTGGCTCGCTAACACAAGCCTAGCCAGGGGCTCGGGGGAAATCCACTGAGCTCCAAGAGGACTGGATTTCCCCATGCTGGACATCCCTACCCAAAAGGGGTATTGGTGATTGGGTGATAATTATCACAATTTTCTGGCAAGGCTTTCTGAAGGAATGGTTTTGCAACCACCTCCTTCAAGGTGGCTGAGACCACCCCATTTCTCAGTGAATGACTGATTAATAACATCCAGAACCCACTTAATTGATCCCCTCTGGCTCGGTGTAACTAGCCAAGGGTCAAGAATACAGATGGCTGAGCAAACCTCTCCAGGTACCTTTTCCACATCCTCGGGTTTCGACAGCTGAAACTGATCCCACAAAAACCCTGGTGTGAATATTGAAATCTCCTAAATGCCCATCTCAGCCAGTTCAGGTAGGGAGACTGATGGACAGTAGGGTGGTGAGTACACCAGCAGAATCCCTGGCCTGTCTTTCTGGCCCAATGCCAAACACTGAAACCCAGCTCAAAGACTAGTCTCCTGGTGAGGGAAATGGACTCCTTATAGATGACAATAACACCCCTCAGTTGGTTCTGCACTGCATGCCTAAGTCACGTGTACAAGTTGGGACATATCCCCACCTACTAATTCATTGATCTGAGTCTCAGTGAGATATCCTAGGTCACCGCACAGACAAACACACCTCCATCCATTATTAAATAGTAGATAATAGATTAATAATAGATATTCCATTATGGACCGGTCTTGCAGGCTTCATCTGCAACGTTCAAACCAACTCATGTGAAGTTTCCTGGTGGTCTCCCAGACAGATCAATTTATCCATCTAACCCAGCATTCTTTGTTCTGACTGGCAGTGGCTCTTTAAACTCTTCAGCAAAGGACTCCCCCATCATCTGCTACCCGAAATTCTTTTACCTGGAGATGCTGCTAGGGACCTTTTGCATGCAAAGCACATATCTGCCCCTGAGCTACAGTCCCTCTCCAGCCAAGATATAGGCAGGTGAAGGGATAACTCTATAGAAATTATCGTGATTATTTTACATGTTACCTGCTCTTTCTCCAAGGAACTCAAGGTGGTGTATAATATGGTTTGCCCCTTCCCCATTTGTTCCCTGTGAGGTAGGTAAAGCTGAGAGAGAATGACAGGCCCAGGTTCAGCTGGTGAGCTTCCTGTCTGACCAGGAATTTGAATGTCAGTCCCTTCAGACCTGAACCAACTCTCTAACCAATGTGTCACATTGGGTCTCAGTAGCTTCAGTGTTAGAACTATACTATGGGTCTTCAGACTGACCTCTGTAAAAGAAATCAATTATTCACACACAATTGCAGAAGTCCCTATTGGTTCAAGGTTCTTCTCTATGATGTACTTAGCATAACAATGTGGTTCTGGACTTTTCTTTCAAAAATGGTCCTCTCCCTTTCACCAGGGGGTTGGGGGGAAATACCAAGTCTCCCCATAGTCCTTGCCAAAATTCTCTGGATGGACCTCCCTGGGGTACATCCAAAATCTGCCATCTCCTACCTTGGGAAGAAAAAGGAAGAACGCTTCAGTCATGATGTTTATGGGTAACTCTGGCCATCATGCCTCTCAAGAGACAGCAAGCAACTGCCATGCCTTTAACCAAAGCCTGTGTCATAAACCTTGTAATTTTCTGCTGTCATGCTCAGGCAATTTCAACACATTTAAATTAGAAAGGACTGTGCTAATTTTGCTTCATAGCTGGGGTAATTGTTGTAAGATATAATTATCTCTCTCAGTCTTTTGAGATGGAAAGAGCGAATTGGGGGTTGGTATGCACAGGAAGGAAGGAAGGAAGGGGACATGGATGATCACTCTATTCTCTAGAATTGTTTCAATTCAACCTCAGTTGTGGCTCTTTCTAGTATGGCACAGAACCCCTCTGAGAAATTTGTGCTAGTCTTATCAACAGTATTTTGCCATTTTAAAATGCCTCCAAGGTTTTATTTGAGAAGATGGGGAGAAAACTCCCCCTGTCAAATTACGTCCAGTTTTGCTGGAGCTGAAATCTGCTAACAACCTACGGAAATATAGGGAGATCTCCCCTTAATAAATTTCCATGACTCGTCTGGCTCATGCCCTAGAGTTTCTGAATGATGGATACATTGATTGGAGCTGTGTCAGCCACACTGACTTTGACAGTAAGTCTCTCTAGGATGCTAAACGGAAGATATGAATGTACACTAGAGAGAACTTTGGGCCTGGGGCTGGCAGACCTTGGCATGCTAAAAAGATGTTCTGCAGTAAGTGAGAAGAACATGCTTCTGTGAAAGGGATTTCAATGTGCTCTATAGGGCAGCTCTAAGAAATCTATACTGTATAGCTTAATATTTCGCAGTTATGTTGGGGTGGGGAACAAAAACAGCAGCAGAAGCACCACTACCAACAACAACAACAGGAGAGGTGTCTTCCTAGCACCCACACAGCACAATGATTTATATTTAAGATCACCACCCATAGATGTCAGGATCATATTAACAGTCATATGTATTGTGTTCTATCTCAGGGACCTCCGATGCCCAGATAAGAGTTGAAAGAGACAAGAAAGCTATTTGACCATCTGGTCCCTCCCTCCATGACCTGATTTGCTTGGGAGATAAGAAAGGAAAGAGCACATCAGGAATTCTTGTATTTCCCATTCTATTAAGTTCTGAATTTCCTTTCATTTCTGCAGTGCTGGGTAAGGATGGATGAATCAATCTATCCAATCTGTGTCAGCTTCACAATTACAAGTTTGTTCCATCCTGTTTTATGGTTATTATTATTTTGAACACCACATGACATTTTTTTCCAGTGAAATTGTATGCACTTCTATTAAAATATACATTTTTTAACTGAGAGCTGTATCACAACGTCAAGAGAAGTTTCTTTTTAAATGTTCTAATATTATTATTTTATTAATAATATTAATAAAATATAATACATAACAATGTTCTGTATTAGTCCAGGAAGGGTGGATTAGGACAGTTTGCTTAAAATAAAATTGCAGATGAAATTCTCCAGTAGGAAAGTAGTCCTAACAATTTTGAGTTTGTTATGTATTTCTTACCAAACTATGCTTCCATCATATCATCTCAAGGAAGTTTATGAGAATCTGGGAGAAGCTGACTGCAACAATGCCTCAAGGATATGTGAGAATTTTTCCTAGGGAAAATTCCTTAGGACCATGACAAATCCATGCTGCCTGCAACTAAGATTGGATGGAAGAATCATTCTATATCAAGTTTACATCAGTTTTGCTTCTAGTCATGAGTCTATTCCATGCGTTTCCACATCTCTCTGTGAATACGGATGTTTGAGAAATTTGTTTCAGTTCATTTTTTTTAATCAGGATTTACCCAGTTCGTACCTTCCAGACCAAACACAGATGCAATTTGTGATCAAAGTCCATACATTTCCTTTTTTTCCTCTTTTTTATTATTTTTTAAAAAAGAAAAACAAAACACAACAACAGAAACACAACAGCAATACACATACACTAAAATATATCTTAAGGTTGTATGATATCTACCTTTGGCTCCCCTTATACAACAAATGCTTATTATTATTATTTTCTAGTTCTTGTCTTAGTTGTATATCATACACTGAGTTCACAGACATTATCTCCTTTCTCCTAATTTTAACAACAACTGAAAAAAGAGAATCATCCATCACAAAAGTCCATACATTTCTAAACTTGCAGTGTTATTCACGGACCCCCAAAAATGTGTTTGACAGCATGTTTGCATTAAAAATTGTGCATGAAAAATGTATACTTTAGAAAAATGTGCACAAATAAACTTTAAATAATGGGAGATGAATGTATACATTTCAAAGATGTGCACATTTGGAAAAATATGCATGAAAATGGTCACAGATTTTCATGCAAACTGAATAAAACAAAGGTTGCAATCTGATATGAACTGTTGGAACAAGCTTTGAGATGGAATTCAGAGAACTTAAGTTTTGCTGATTCACCATCCCTATCTGTGACTTATGCTACTCTTTGATTATGGTTTCTATTTTCTGAACTCTTTGTAAGAAGTCACCTTGGTTGACTTTGGAAAGGTGGCACAGAAATACCATAAATGAATGGACAAATAAATACATAAATTGCACAAAAATTCATGTTAATGTTCATGCATAACTTTCCCTAATATACACATTTTTGTAGACAATTTTCCCTAAATTGCACATTTTTGAACACCACTTTCCCTAATTTAAGCATTTTGTTATGCAACATTATGTAATATACATATTTTTGTATGCCATTGTTGATCCAGGTACTGCATTGAAAAATAAGCGCACAATCTGAAGGATATCTGTGTTTTGGTCCGGGAACTGTGAATTAGTTTGGTTTGCTTAAATATTTGAACCAAATGAAATTCTCTCCAAGCCCTAGCTACAACAAATCAATACAAGGACACTTTCTAACTCAGCCTCATAGCAGGAATAGAATGCAAGGATACAACAGGAGACAACTTTAGTTCAAGTGAAATCTCTGTACCTCCACAACAGTTTACAGGAATTATGCTATCTACTTTTTTCTTTCTGATTTTGTGTGTTGCGTTGGCATTACAATCACTCCCTACAAACAAATGAACAGTTTCTATGAGGCCATTCAGTCTGAGGTGGTGTTGTCAGAGAAATCTGCAATGGAATCAAACAACTTTGGATTTCTATGAATCCAACCCACATATTCTGAAGCAGACCAGCTTTTCCCCAAGTCACAAAGATTCCATGGACTTTGGGGCCTTTTTTATTTTCTGGAATTTAGTTGTAGAAAAATACAGGGTTTTTTAAAACACCAGCCAAAAATGCAGATTTTCTCCATAGACTAAAGCATGAAAATGCACATTTTCTGGATTTGTGCATGGAGGACAGTGTTGCAGATTTTTGCAAGTGTGAAATTCAGGAAATGGGGAGGGGGAATCAATGAGTAGATGATGGAACAAAAGGCACCTGACAATCTGCATAATATTTTATTTATTTTATGTTATAATTTTATTCATTTCATTTCTATACCGCCCAATAACTGAAGCCTCTGGGCAGGTCACAAAAATTGAACAGATAACACAGATGGAACAGATTTTACAAAATCCATACATTCCTAATCTGAGATAATAATTGCCATTTTGTCCTCAACGAAGTACCAGAAATGTGTTGATTTTGCAGGTCCAACAGAAGTAAGCATCCCAAGTTTAGAACATAAGAAGGGCCCTGTTGGTAGGGATGTGTGAACCCACCTCCATCTGGGTTCTCTGGGTGTCAGCCCACTGCCCCTGCCCCCACTGGCCAATCTCTGGACCATATTTGAGCCCCTCCCGTGCTTGTCACCCCAGTGGCCCTGTCAAGCTCCATTTTATTTGAAAAATAAAATGGTGATTGCAAAATGTGCATATTTGAGTATGCATGAAAATGAGCATTTGGTGAATGCACATACTTGTGTACACGCATTTTTGCCATCACCATTTTATGTGGCTCAAGGGTGTGGGGCCAGGGCTTGGGGGTTCAGGCAGGGGCGGTTCCGCCGGATTCCTGGACAAAATCGGGTGCCTCCACCATCCCTACCTGCTGGATCAGACAAAGGGTCCATCAAGTCCAGTGTCCTGTTTCCCATAGTTTCCAACTTGATGCCTCTAGGAAGCCCACAACTGGGACACGAAGGCAGACCCATCTTCCTCCATGAAACTCTCTAATTTAATGTCACCTAAGTCAGTGGCCATGCACATTTGACACATTTTTTATTTTATTTCTTTATCAAAATGTATATCTTGCCTTCTCACCAAAATCTCAAGGCAGCTAACAAAAAGGCCATAGGACGCAAACCTATATGATTTTGTTTTGGCCCCGAACATTAATTCCTGCTCTATCCAATTAATTTGCAGTGATAGTTCCCAAGCATAATGATTAGTTGCTAGGAGGGAAAACTTGTCAAGGGCTGCTGGTTGCCTTTGGCAGAAAAGAGACCAGTTTGGAATCCTTTGCAAACTGGAGATACCAGAATGTTGGCTCCTACATGTCTTGTGGGTAAAAAAATAATAATAATGAACATTCTACCTCCTCAAAACATGAATAGCCTGACCCACTCAAGCACCTAACCTATCTCTGTTTTGACGTACTGTTTGACTATGAGGATTAAATGCTTTCAGGGAAGAAGATAGCAGACAGACAAAGATTTATTGGCTGTTATGCAGAGAGGGAGTGTTTATTGATAATGTCAAAATCAAGGAGTGGTGTGAATTTCCATCCAACACAGATACACGGGATGCAATCGTATCTTGCCACATGAAGCAAAGATGGTGAGGGCTCCCTTCAAGCCAGCACCAAGGGAACTGTGCATTGCAAGACTTCACAGAAGGACAGGGCTGGTTCACACATTTACGGACAAACTTTGACTCTTCAAATTAGGGATGGGATGGATGAATCAGAGTATTTCTGACCTTCAACAATTTTACATGTATTCAACTGTAATTTCATTCCATCCAATTTCCACATCATTCTGCACATTAAAAAATGCACAAAAATTTGCATTTATTTTCATATGCAATTTCCCCCCAAGATACACTTTTTGTAGACAGCTTTCCCTCATATATGCATTTTTGCACACAGCCTTCTTTAATATGCACCTTTTTCTACACAGACCTGGAACTGAGAATTGCATAGCAAAATCTAGAGAAAGCTCGGTCCTGAGGATAATGGTGTTCCAATCTACATATTAGACCAGAAACTGTAACTTTTGAATCAATATGCAAACTGAAACTGAGTTATCCTTGCAAAATTCACACTTAGCATGGGAACTTGTAATGAAGTTCTCCAGTCAAATAATGTGTACAAAAAAATGTGTATATTGGGGGGGGGGACATTGAAATGTATATTTTTGCTTGGAAAAAAAAAGGGTATATTGGGCAAAATTGCATACAAAAATGAAGGTCAATGAATGTGAACTATTTTTATATGAACTTTAAACATGAGCTTGACAGATTTGCTTACCCCTAGAGTTCAGAGTGTGATCTCTACCACAGTTCATACAAATAGTGGATTTTAAATGGATCACATGTATCTTAACTGCTCTGCTTGGGCGGGGGCGGGGAGGATAGGCAAGAGAAGTGTTCTTGCATATCAACAGGAGAACATAATCCACTATTTTTATTGCTTGTTCTGAATGCAGCATCCTTTCTCTTATCTTCCCCTGTGATCAGAAACAGAAACATTCAAGGTCCTCATAGTTTGACATTCCAAATCCTGCCTTTTGTAGTTGGCCAGACATTACTAACATCCCAGTCACGTGGGTGTGGTTTATTATTGTTTGCTTCATTGGAAGGAATGTAATGCCCCTCTAAATGCCAGTACACATTTCCTGATACTGTCCTCCAGTTCTATAGTAACAAATGAATACAGTAAATCCTTCCCACTTTTCCTTCTCATAGAATCATAGTAGGGTTGGAAGGGACCTACAAGAGTCCATCCCCCTGTTCAATGCAGTCCAACCCCCCGCTCAGTGCAGGAATCCAAGTCAGAGCATCCCTGACAGATAGCTATCCAGCCTCATCTTGAATGCCTCCAGTGTGGGAGAGCCCACCACTTCCCTAGGTCATTGGTTCCATTGTCGTGTTGCTCTAACAGTCAGGAAGTTTTTTCCTGATGTTCAGCCGGAATCTGGCTTCCTGTCACTGGAGCCCATTATTCCATGTCCTGCACTCTGGGATGATCAAGAAGAGACCCTGGCCTTCCTCTCTGTGACAACCCTTTCAAGTACTTGAAGAGTGCTATCCTATCTCCCCTCAGTCTTCTCTTCTCAAGGCTAAACATGCCCAGTTCTTTCAGTCTTTCTTCAGAGGGTTTTGCTTCTCCTCCTCTTCCTCCTTCTTTCCCCTATTTGAAGTATGGGAATAATAATACTGGCCTGCTTTACAAAGTTGTTGCAAAACATAGATGGACAACCTCCAGCCCATAGAGTTGGGTGGGTCACACAGAGCTCCCTCTGTGGGACCCACCCACTCTCCTCCCCAAGCTCTTCCCCCTCTGTAGCCTCCAGGTCTCCCCAAGCCCCACCAATGGCCTTGAGGCTACTACCAACAAACAAACATATGCGTGTTTTGACCAGTTAAACTCTATGGCATCTTCAAAGAATCCTGGAAGTTGTCATTTGATTTGAGTGCTGAGAATTCTGTTGGAGATCGCTAAGGCTGCCATTGAACTCAGTGGGACTTACTTCTGAGAAGACATGCACAGAATTGCACTGTAAATCTTCTCATAGCACTACAGTCCTCATGATCCCATAGCAGATGCCCTACAACCTATCCATATTATTGTTTATGGTGCGTCAGCCCAAAATGGCTGCTTGCCTTGAAAATTAATCAGGCTCCCTCAAGCAGCCCGATGGAACTGGGAATGCTGGAGAAATTCGAGACAGACTAAAATGAGCTCGGATTTCTAAGAATCCAACCTGCAGAATCTGTTGTGGAGCGACCCCCTCAGGCCGCGCAGATCCGTGGCCTTTTGGATGCTTTTTTTTTTTAACTTTCCCGAAATGCACGCGTATTTATTTGTAGGAAATAAAGCCTTTGATTGTGTGGATCACAACAAACTGTGGCCAATTCTGAAAGTGATGGGAGTACCAGACCACCTGACCTGTCTCCTGAGAAACCTGTACGAGGGTCAAGAAGCAACAGTAAGAACCGGACATGGAACAACCGAGTGGTTCAAAATTGGGAAAGGAGTACGACAAGGCTGCATATTGTCACCCTGCTTATTTAACTTACATGCAGAGTACATCATGAGAAACGCCGGGTTGGATGAATCACAGGTCGGAATTAAGATTGCCGGGAGAATTATCCACAACCTCCGATATGCAGACGATACCACCCTAATGGCAGAAAGCGAAGAGGATCTCAAGAGCCTCTTGTTGAGGGTGAAAGAGGAGAGTGCAAAAGCTGGTTTGAAACTCAACATTAAAAAAACTAAGATCATGGCATCTGGCCCCATCACTTCCTGGCATATAGAAGGGGAAGAAATGGAAGCAGTGACAGATTTTACTTTCTTGGGCTCCAAGATCACCGCAGACGGTGACTGTAGCCATGAAATTAAAAGACGCTTGCTCCTTGGGAGGAAAGCTATGGCAAACCTAGACAGCATAGTAAGAAGCAGAGACATCACCTTGCCGACAAAGGTCCGTCTAATCAAAGCTATGGTTTTCCCAGTAGTAATGTATGGCTGTGAGAGCTGGACTATAAGGAAGGCTGAGCGCCGAAGAATTGATGCTTTCGAACTGTGGTGCTGGAGAAGACTCTTACGAGTGCCCTGGACTGCAAGGAGGTCAAATCAGTCCATCCTAAAGGAAATCAACCCTGACTGCTCATTGGAAGGACAGATAATGAAGCTGAAGCTCCAATATTTTGGCCACCTAATGCGAAGAGAAAACTCCCTGGAAAAGACCCTGATGCTGGGAAAGACTGAAGGCCAAAGGAGAAGGGGACGGCAGAGGATGAGATGGCTAGATAGCATCACGGATGCAATGAATATGAACTTGAGCACGCTCCGGGAGAGAGCGCAGGACAGGAAGGCCTGGCGTGCTATGGTCCATGGGGTCACGAAGAGTCGGACACGACTGAACGACTGAACAACAACAACAACAACAACATGCATGTTTCTGCTGAGGAAAAGTGGAATGGAATGTGGGACAATAGGCGAAATGTTACTTACTCAGATAAATTTTGTAAAATTGTTATGAACCCTCTTGTGCAATTATTTGCAGATTTTTCTGCATACTGAAAAAAAATCTCATCTGCCTTTGAGTGGTTGATGGAACAAAAGGTGCCTCACAATCCATGAAACACAGACTGAGTGGATTTTACACAGTCCGTACATCCCTAGATGGAACATCAAAGTCTCCCTCCACAATTAGAGGGTAAGGAATGCAATCTTGGAAGTGGCAGGGATAGGACCCTCCCCCATCTCACATGTTTGGCTTCCCTGATTGTATAATGTCTGAACAGAGCTCGACTTCCTCATTTTTCCATTCTTAGGTTTGTCTCATCGTGTTTCCACATCAGTTTGAGACTTAAAAAAAGTTTACACACACACTCGCGTGCACAAATGTACGGATTTTGGTGCACTATTCTCCTAATACACACATTTTTAAATGTAATTTTGCTGTCTATTATGTTTGTGCGAGTGATCTTCCCCCAAATAATGCATTTATGAACATTGATTTCACAAATATACACATTTTTGTGCACACGTATCCCTAATATGAATATTTTTGCACACCTTTTTAAAAAAAATTTGAGAGCTCCATTGCAAAATTCGGAGAAGTGTGAATTTTGGGGGGGGAAATAATAACCTCCTTTCAATTCATGCTTGCACTAAAACATAAACCGAATCCATTTCTCCCCATTCCTAAACGCAGGTGAGTGCCGCTTCGATTAAGAGTACCAATCACCTGCAAAACCTGACGTCTGAAGGTCTTTACCATGAGTTAACACTGGTTTTCTATCATTTTCTTTTCCATGTTGTTACCCATCCTGACCTCTTGGGATATGGCGGGTTTACTATTGAAATAAATAAAGGATATCTGTGACTGCATCCCCCACCCATTTCTAAACTCCCACACACGCACATTTAGCATGCAATATTCTCCATGTGAGTTCTTAATCGGTGCTTGCAAGCAAAAAGCTTGAGCTACACAGAGGTGGCACTCTCTCTCTGGTTATCAACTGTTTACTCAAAAGTTACTTTTGCGGCACGAGGGGCCATCAAGAAGACCACCTATGGATTGCCTTCCCTGCCTGGAGATCCTTATGATCCATCAAGCATGGGAAGCAAAATCGCATGAGAGTAATAGCCTGCCCTTTGTCCCAGCAGGGAGAAGTTTCACCGTCGGCAGAAGCCAGATAATGTCTTTCCCCTCCACCTTGCCGGGGGATGGTTCAGGCGAGGCATCTGAATAAATTCTTCTCTGCCGATTAAGCCGTCGGAAGGGCGCTACTCTGCTCTCAGGCTCCCTGCTTGGATTTAACCTCAAAGGGGTTAACTTCATAAAACCACGGCCCTTTATTCCAGCCGGTGATTTCCCATCGTACTTTAGGGCCAGCCAACCGTCCCTTCATTGATGGCACCTTTTGGCTTCACAATACAGCCAATTTGTTAGAATTCTTCACAGGTCAGGGGCTGCATGAGGCTGCAGAGGCCGCTGCAATGGCCACTGGAAAATGAAGCTGTATTCGCTTGGCAAATTATACGTCAGCCGCACTTTATGGGCTTCGAGTTCCTTTCTTCTCTCTGTCTCTCTCTCCCTACCCTCCTTTATCCTCTTTTTCTCCCCCCTCCTCTTTTTCTTTCTTTTTTTTAAATGGGAGAAGCATGTATGTGAGCTATTGTCACATATCCAGTTAATGTAGGTTAATAGATTGGTTCCACTGACATGGATCATAATGAACAGTAAATTGTTTTATCTCTTAAGTCTTATTTGGTCAGCCAAGAAAACATATGAGGTAATATGGCTTGGACTAAATGGACCGTATAATAGATCTCTCTCTAAAGAAAAAGGACAGGGGTGACAGCGTCTCCTATGATTAATGAAAATAATAATGGTCCTGAAATTGAAATTTTTCTAATTTTTTTTCTCCCCCTTCTCTCTTGGCTGCTGCCAAAAACTTCAGTCGGTGGATGATTTGTGGACTGCAACCGCCTCTGACGTCCTCCATGGCTTTCCAATATGAGTTTAGGAAGTGTTTGGTGGTGGGAAGGAGCGGGAGGGGATTATATGGATTTCTGAGTGCTGAAATCAACATCAGGGGAAGATACAGATGCAGCTGGTTGTCTTTGAAGTCCTTGAGCTATAAAACATGGCATGGCCGGGGGGGGGGGGGGCTTACCACAGCGGCAGGCTTCGGAGAGGTCGGTGGATTTCACTGTTGGTTCCCCCAATTCTGCCACAATGGGGAAACATTATGAGAAGCAGGTGCATCCATAGCTTCTCCTACTCCTGCTAAGCATTGTCAAATGCCAACAGGGTGCTAGGTGGTGTCCCTTGAAATGCAGGCAGGCAGGGATGGGGAACCTTAGACGGATGGGCCGAATCCAGACCTCCAAGGGTCCCAAGGCAGCCAGCCATTGTCCCCCAAATGGCCACACACCCTTTCCCCTGACCACGGATTGTTTGCTGGCTTCCCAGCGTACACATGCATTTCCCCCCACTCTAAATGGCTGAAAGGCCTCTCCTAAGGCCTAGTTATTGGCAGTACATGTTTTAAGCTACAATATGCTGGCATTTTTGGCCCCACCACGTTTGCCTTTCGTCCTACCCTTTTCTGGCTTTCTCCCTAGGGATTGGCAGACTCGCCTCCATCCGGGGCATGGAGGAGCTCAACAAGCCACACCCACACAGCCCGCATGGCCAGGACCTGCTTGGCGAGCCTCCCTGCTCGCCCTGCCTGCTGAGCCATGCAAGCCATCCCTCCTCTGCGTGCCAAGGACTCCACCAGTCAAGCCCTTCTGCTTTATGCACATGAGGGCTTGACTGCCAGAGTCCTCAGCACCACGCATGCCCCAACCCTCTCCTCCTTGCGAGGAGAAGAGGACTAGAGTGCTTGGGGCTCTGAGGCCTGTCCTGCCCCCGCTGGCTGTCAAGGGCTTCCTTGACAGCCAGTGGAAGCAGGACAAGTCCTCAGCACCACTCCTAGCCACTTACTGAGCTCTGGGATGCTCAGTGGCCAGGTCCGTCAGTGCCACATGGATCACTGGGGGCCAGGCACGGGGGAGTCCGTTGGCCTCCCGGACCAACCCACGTGCTCGCGACATTCCTATTTGTCCCTGCCCACCAGTGGAATGTGACCCCTGGGAGCTTCTCTGAAATTGAATGCAATAATAAAATTCAGCCCTCAGACTTAGGGATGTACAAAACTCACTTACCTTTTCGCAGAATTTTTCACGGTGGGGGGAAGGCACTCCGTCCCCCCCCTGGAATCCTCGACGGGGGGGAGGCGATCCGGTCCTCCCCCCCGGAATCCTGCCTGGCCGGATCTGCTCCGCAGCTGGATTTCCGGCCACGGACGGGCTGCTGCAGACGCAAATGGCGGCCGCCGTAGTGGCCGCCATTTGCATCCAGCCAGGCTGCCGTGATAGGCTACGTAAGTATTTATGTAGCCTATCACGGCAACCCCCAGCAAAAAAAAATGGCATACGCAAATGGCAGCAGCTATGGTGGCGGCTATGGCGGCCGCCATTTGCATTCCCTATTTTTTGCCATTCTAGCCCACGTAAATATTTACGTAGGCTATTACGGTGAAAAAAAGGGGAACACAAATAGCGTAGTGGGAGCTATTTGCGTTCCTTTCCCCCCTGCTGTTCTAAAGAATCCAGCCTCACTGGAATCCGTGGCGGAATTCTCTGCCATCCCTACTCAGACTGAGACCGGTCCCTCCACACACTGATATAGGGAGACCCTGTGGGGATGGTTTTATATGCAGAGTTGCACAGGAGGCTGGTGCCAAAGAGACCTCTTCTACCATCAGAAAAATGAAGCCCCCTGCCTCACATTTCAATGCATATAAATGAAAATGATCCCCCTCCACATACCCACGTGTCACCTTTGGGATCCATTTTGCAATGAATGGGAAATGAATCGAATGGGCCCCGGTTCATTCCATTCTTCATTTATTATGAACTGAATGCACATCCTTGCTGCAAAGGTGGGGGCAACCAGAGGAAGGCCTCTGAAGAAGGTCTCAGTTGTTGATGTGAGGTTAAGGTGGAAGAAGATGGTCATTCAGATATGCTGGTCCCAGGCCATTTTGAGCTTTAGGGCACAATTCTTTGCATCTTTAGACAGAAAAAAGTCCTACAACTCCCAGCATTCCTCAGCCAGCCATGCTAGGGGTTGTGAGACTTTTTTTATGTCTACACATGCATAGGATCGCACCCTTAAAGACCAAGATCATCACCTGGAACTGAGCTCAGAAAAAAAAAATCTTTTAAGACTGGTGTTCCATCTTCTCACTAGGGAGTTCCAGTTAACAACCTGGCCATTGCATTTTGCACCAGCTGTTATTTCCAAATGCTCTTCAAAGGCAGATTCTAGCTTGGAAATTACTAGAATACCAATGGACAGATCTTCCCCCTAGGGCCACAGTTGCTTTCCACCCCTGCCCCCCAGGCCTTAACCAAAGTGATGTTTCTTTAGAGCCCCCATTCTTATTGGGCCCTTCTTGCCAAACTGCCAACCTTCTCTTCCCTCACAGAAGCAGGACTGCAAACTGTTTAGTCCCCTGAGCAAACAAACAATTCATGTCACCACACTGGCCAAACCCATCAGTGCCAGAGGCTTCACAGTCACAAGCGCGATACAATGTACATGGTCGACAACCTCATCCTGAAAAGGTCATTTGAAAAAAAAAGTTTTGAATGGGTGTAAAAAATGGCACTCGGAAGAGGGTTTGCGACTGGATGGAGGATGCATGAAACAGGCATCCCTGCTCACACATGGTGCAAAGCAACGGATCTGTCTTCCCTTGCCCCACTATCTAATCTCTCCATCTCACCATCAGTTCAGTCTTTGGAGTTTTACAGTGGCTGTCAATGAACAATCAGGTGAGATGCTGGGCTGCAATAGATTAGCATCCAGCTCTGTCATTTGGCCGTATAAGCAGCTGGGTCAATCCAAGGAGCAGGAAATGGCCTCTGCAATAAAAGGAGGGAGGAAAGGAAAATAACACCAGTCCATTCTGAACTTCAAGGATCTGGGAAAACCCAAACTGGAGGCTCAACTTCATAAATATCCCTAATCTCTGGTTTTAAAAGCCAGAATTGTTTATGATTCGTGGCATTTGATGACATTTAACAGCATGCAACCCATTACAGCCCCTTAAGTCATTACACGACAGGGCCGCAAATGTCACCGGGTGACAAGACAACAAGCCAGGTTATTGGTGGGGCAGGGTTCAGTTTGGATTAGTACAGGCTTCTGACAGATGTAGGGTTTCATTGCAGATGGAGCCCGAATTCTGCCTCTTTGGCTTACCTCACTAGCAAATCAGCCTGCCTCATCCCCAACATTGTGTCTTTGTGCATGCACGCACACATGCGTATGCTTCCATACTGTCTGCAGAACTTAGCTTTAATCCTTCTTTGAATCGTGCTCACACTAGAACCTAAGCAATCTTGTAGGGGTCTTGTTTACATTCTGCCTAATAAGGAACTCTGTGAAATGCAAAAGCTTACCAGTTTTTCCACTAGCCTACATTAGTATGGTGCAAGAGGTAATCCTGGATCTAAAGACTCATACAACTAGTTCCATCCATCTGGGGATGGGGGTGGCGGCGGGGGGGGGGGGATCCTTCCTCATAGAATGGGACTCTGTACTTTGAATAAAATAGAGCTTCCAGAAAATAGAGCACACTTGTGGTATGCTAGAATTTAAGGCTGTGATCCAAAGAACTGAACAACTGGTTGCCTGAGGCCATGTAGAGGGACAGCGGGTTCAGATCTGTTTCTCAAGACCAAGCTAGTATGAGAATCCAGGCCTGAGACATATGTGGTCAGTTACAGGAACTGGAAGTTTGATAAGGGAATGAGCCAAAGTTTGATTTGCAGTGGGCAACTAGGTAAGAGCACAAGACCAGCTGTATTTATCCCTTGCCTGGCTAATCTAGAGGCTCCTTCTTGCTCCCTACCCATTGCAAACTCTGATACTGCACTCTCCTGTTCCCTTGTCTGTGCCCTCAGCTCTGACACTGGCTCCGACAGAAGTGCACACAACATATCCAGTATTATATCTGTAAATTGTCAGGGTGGTGATCTTGAACCAGGGTCTCCAGCAGCTATATTCTGATGCCTTACCTGCCTGATCTCCTACACCACCAGCGCTTTGGATCTTCAAGAGGCTAAGCTTTCTGGGTCTTAGAGAAAGGGATACCCTCTAGGCTGCAAATCTAACCTGAAGACAGTCAGATGCTCCCACAGATTGAATAGAAGACTGTCCTCTGGAAGAGAGGATGTATGGCAACACTGCGCCCTGAGCCTGGACCAGACCCCAGCTGTAACCTGCTCTCAGGATGAGGCTAAGGCCTGCCGTCTGACAAAACCCTTAACACAGGAGTGGGCAACTTGTATCCTTCCAGATGTTTTGGGTGTACAGCTCCCATGATCCCTCAACATTGGCTATGCTGGCTATGGTTGTTAGAAGCTGTAGGCCAAAACATTTGGAGGGGCACAAGTTGCCCACCCTATCATGTGTAGACCACAGGATCCATGCTGGGCCTGGACAACCTGTGTCCCATCAAACTGAACTCATCTTACTAGCCATATTTTTTGGCCTGTTTTGGGACTTTGCAACCACACTATCCCAGGCAGGGAGAAAGGGTTTACTGAGCTTCAGGTGGGCTGTGTTTGCCGCGTTCGGTTTGGTGGATCACTGTGCAGAACTGATCTACGCGTTGTAAAGTTTTCTTCAAAACTGCTCCAGTTTATCAGCAATCACAACTGGTAAGCCGCGAGGAGGAATTTACGGACAACTCACATAATTTTCTTGTCTTGCCTTTTTTCTTCACATGCAGAAGTCAACGCAAGTTGACCTTCTCAGCAATGTTGGCACATCTTCAGCCAGCCTTAAGAAGGTCTCAGTCTGTTGGGCCTTTTCAAACCAGTCTGCCCTTGAAATGCCATATGGAAAATATTGCCTTAGAAGGATGTGAACAGAGAAAGGCAAAGCCTAAAACACAATGCAGCATTTAATCTTAGTGACATCGAGTTTTGTCTGTTGAAAAAAAAGAAGAAGAAGGGGGGGGGGGAAGAAGGATTCCTTGATAATTAGCTTATTTATCTTGGCATGGCTGAAAATCATGGCTCGAAGTTCATGCAGATATAACATCCACGTTAAACTTAAACTTAGAAGAATACACACACACAAAAACAGCATATAGCTGGACATTAGCACTAGGACTGCTAACAAAATTCTTTGCATCTGAATTTCTCCATGGAATTCAGACTTACAAATTACCTGATTTTTTTCTTTTTTTTTCTGGAGCAGCACTAATGGATTAGGGAGCTGGGCCCCCCAACCCCCTTTATTTATTCATTCATTTTTATTCCTTGACTTTGGTCACTGAAAAGTTTGTTGCAGTTTGCATGGGGGGGGGCATAGAGTTCACCGTTGCACATCAGTGCATATGCCCATTGATTAAATCACAACAGAAAATAAATCTGCCATCTCATGGTCACACCAGGGCTCCCCCCCTCCCCGGCCTGGAACAGAGGAGATCTCGATAGTACTTCATAGCAGAGGTCTGATTATTCAGTGTGATTTATCAACAACATCCATAATCACATTTGCTCAATCACGTTTTATTGGTTAGGGCTGACAGCATGAAGACCAGTGCTCAGTTAATTCAAATCCAATGGTCCATCTAGAACAAGAGTGGTCAACATGCAGCCCCCCCTGCTCCCGATGCAGCCCCAACAATGCCCCCTTGCCTCCCACTGCCCCCTATTGTAAAAATAAATAAATAAAAGAAGATGGCATCTGGAGAGACCATTTCGAAACTTTTTAAAAACCCTTTTAGTACTCCATAGCTACAACTACTTTTGTAGTTTTGATACTTTAATACTCCGTAGTTACAACTACTTTTGTCGTTTTGATACTTTAATACTCCGTAGTTACAACTACTTTTGTCGTTTTGATACTTTAATACTCCGTAGTTACAACTACTTTTGACCCTTTGGATGCTCTGTAGTTGCACTGCATGCCTATATATGTATATATGTTTCAGTGCTATAGAGGGGGCGGTTCAGGGGGCAAAAATGGTCCCTGGACCTCCTGAGTTGCCCACCCCTGATCTAGAAGTCTAACATTCAGTTTCAAAGCCTGACCTGCCATATGATTTTGGGCAGTTCGCAAACAAGTAATGAAGACAATGCTCCTTCCCTGTTGTTTGTCTTTAACAACCAGTATACAGTGAGATATATATATATATATATGTGTGTGTGTGTGTGTGCATGCGTGCTTGCACGTGTGTGTAGGCTGTGCATGGACCTCCTGATCTGACTCAGAAGCCACTTTGGGGTTTCTGAGGCAGGCCTGATTCAGGAGGGCTGATTCGGGAGGGCCCTGACCCACCTTGGCCTATGAAGTCAAAGTGGGATTCGGACCTTGTTGGGCCCTGTTTCATGGGGGGGATCACCACCACCAGGAGAGCCACCACTGCGACTGCTGCTGGTGATGCTGGGGAAGCTTCTGCTTGTGCTACTGGGAAGGCACTGCTGGGGAAAACACTGCCTGTCGCAGTCCGCCAACCACCGGCAGGCATGAGGGCAGGAGTCGCCCTCCAACTGCTCTCTCTCCCTTCCCTGGAAGGAGAGGAGGGTGCCTGGTTGGAGGCCAACTCCTGCCAATGAGGCTGGGCTGCTGCTGCTGCTGCCACCAGCTCCTAGGCCCTCTGGATGTGTGCTGGCAGTAGGGATGTCAGAGAATTCCACCACGGATCCCAGGGAGGCTGAATTCCAGTGAATTCAGCCCCCCGGAATCCGTGGCAGAACGGAGCAACCTGCCCCACCACCCCGCGAAAGCCCCGCGAAACGGAGCCTACCTGGCTGCGGCTCTGGTGGCGGAGGCTCTGGTGGTGGCTCTGGCGGTGGCTCCAGCGGCGGCTCTGGATGCTGCCAGGCTATGGCTGCAAATGGTGGCCACTGCACTGGCTGCCATTTGTGGCCCTTCATTGAGCCGTGATAGGCTACGTAAATATTTATGTAGCCTATCAGGGCAAAGAGCGGGGTCTCAAATGGCGTCCGCTGCGCCATTTGCATTGCTGCTTTTGCCGTGATAGGCTACGTAAATATTTACGTAGCCTATCACGGCTCAGCGAAGGGACACAAATGGCGGCCGCTATGCCGGCTGCCATTTGTGTCCGCAGACCTGCCGCAGCCGGATGTCCAGCTGTCCAGCGGAGCTGAGCCGGTCAGGGAGGATTTCAGGGGGAGGGACGGAGTGCCTCCCCACCACCACGGATGCCACTTACGAAACAGGTAAGTGGTTTTGTACATCCCTAGCCAGAAGCCATCTTGTTCTGGGGAATGGGGGGACCACTTTCCCCCTGTTTTTGCACCACGGCTGTGGCTGTGAGTGGCAGATTTATTATTTTTCTGGTTCAGTCCATGGAGGCAGAGGTGCACTGTGACTGGATGGTGGTTCTGTGGGTCTCCCCTTTAAAAATCATATGAAAACACAAGGAACCCTTTTTTGATTTTATGGATCCTCGTTTTACCCAGTCCCCATAGCACGTGCTATCTTGGCTTCATTCTGCCAAAGGAGAGTGGGAGAGGTTAAGACTTCCTCTGCTATGCCTGGCTGAGACTGGAGTCGTTGCTCCCAGTGGCTAGGACTGGAGCGGAGAGAGAAATGCCCTGGGGCCTCCCTCTCAGCTCCCGTCCCATCCTGGTGCTGCCGCCGCCGCCACCATCATTGCACACAAGGGCAGCTTGTCAGGCAGTGAGAGGCTGCTCAATTATCGGGCAGCTTGTTCACCTCGCTGTGGAGGCCACTGCTCTAGCCAAATAACGTTCAGACAATCCTCTCCTCTCCAGTATCACCACCTCTCCCACAACAAACAAACAGGGGCTGACTCACAGCAAATCTCACTCCCTCCTCCTCCTGCTCCCTCTCCTCTCCTCTTCCCCCACCTCTCCCAGTGGCCGGATCTCTCTCAAATCGATACATGTGGCACCACCAAGTTTCCCCCTCCCTCCTCCTCCTGCCCCTTCACATGATCTTTCAGAACTTGATACATTTTGGACATATCCTGTCTAGACTGCTCAGAAGGCATAAAAGAAGAGCTCCAAATATACGAGGTGGATGAGACACTTTGTGGAGGAGCCGCTTCGCATCAGGGTGCCTCGGTGCTGGTCTGACCTGCTTTGTATCACAACAAGGAACCTCCAGATCAGCCTGCTTTGCCTCATTACTCAGGCTTTGTACTGAGGCAGTGCACAGCGTGTGTGTGTGTGTGTGTGTATATATATGTATATGTGTGTGTATGTATGTATATATAGATAGATAGATATAGATATAGATATAGATATAGATATAGATATAGATATAGATATAGATATAGATATACACTGTATACACACACCATTTATAGTTCATTCTGCCATGACACTGATGGATCTTGAATTTGTGTACTTCAGTCTATCTATTAATCAATCAGAGATCAGAGTTCATGATTCAACTTACCATAATGATTTTCTGTACTTTTGGAACTGTTAGATGTACTAATATAATAGGGAGACATCTGTGTCCCCCAGTTTGATAGAGAAGAAGATATTCAATGGTCCTTCCTTCTAAGAGTGATAGCTTCTTTCATTATGTTGTACATTATCTTACATGGAAGAGTACATGTAATTTTTGTTTGGAAACTTTAAATTTGACAATATATCTGTGTGTGTGTGTGTGTGCATGCGCGCATGTATTTACGAATCTTAAAAGTTTACTAATATGCGGAGGTATTACAGTATGAAAATATAGTTAAATTAGGGATGTACGAAAGTCACTTACCTTTTCGTGGATTCTGTTTGTGGGGGGGGGGAGGCACTCCATCCCTCCCCCCAGAATCCTCAACAGGGGGGAGGCAATCCGGTCCTCCCCCCCGGAATCCTCGACGGCCAGCTCTGCTCCGCGGCGGCTCCACAGAGCAGCCGGCCAGAGCCATCCGCAGCCGGATTTCCAGCTGCAGACTGGCTGGTGCAGATGCAAATGGCAGCTGCCATTTGCGTCCAGCCAGGCAGCCATGATAGGCTACATAAGTCTTTACGGAGCCTATCACGGCTGGGCAAAAAAAAGAAAAAAAAAGAACACCAACATATGCAAATGGTGGCGGCTACAGCGGCCACCATTTGAGTTCCCTATTTTTCACCGATTTATCTTACGTAAATATTTACATAAGATAAAACGGCGAAAAAAAGGGGAACATAAATAGCGTAGTGGGCACTATTTGCATTCCTTTATTTTTTGCCGTTCTAGCCTACGTAAATATTTACTACGCTATTTGTGTTCCCCTTTTTTTCGCCCTTTTATCTTACGTAAATATTTATGTAAGATAAATAGGGGTGCACGAAACCCACTTACCTGGTCTCGCAGCTTTTTGCGGTAGGGGGAGGTGCTTCGCTGCTCTCCCCCCAAAGTTCAGGCCAGGGGGGGAGGCTTCCCGCCTCGCCCGGCCGAAATTCAGGCTGGGGGGGAGGCTTCCCACCTCGCCCGGCCGAAATTCAGGCCGGGGAGGAGGCGCCTCGCCTCGCCTCGCCTCCCCCGCGAAATTAAAAGTTAAAAAAAAAAATGCCCCTGTGATAGGCTACGTGATGATTAACGTAGCCTATCATGGCTAGATCTGCAAAGTCAGCCGTGATAGGCTACGTAAATCGTCACGTAGCCTATCATGGGTGACTTAAAAAAAAAAAATCTTTACGTAGACTACAGTGACCAAATAAGGAACGGGAATGGCAGCTCCCTATGGGGGCCACCATTATCCATACACGCTTTTTTTTTTTTAAGTCACCCGTGATAGGCTACGTGACGATTTACGTAGCCTATCACGGCTGACTTTGCAGATCTAGCTGTGATAGGCTACGTTAATCGTCACATAGCCTATCACGGGGGCATTTTTTTTTTTTTAGTTTTATTGGAATGGCGGTGGTGGCAGCTGGTTGAAAGATCGGCTGCCGCCCCCGCCCCTGACGAAGACCCGACGAACCGCCGCCGGGACCCGCCGCCGGAGGGACATTCGGGAAAGGTAAGTCCCGTCCCGGGGGGGGTGCAGGGGGCGGGGGGGTGCGGAGAATTTCTCCCCAAAACTTGTTTGGGGGGCTGAACACGTTGGCGCTCGGCCCCCCGAAGTTTCGGGAAGAAATTCTCCGCCAACCCTAAAGATAAATTGGCGAAAAATAGGGAACGCAAA